>NC_056747.1:305472632-305497632 GCF_019279795.1 Protopterus annectens | reverse complement strand
GCAAAATGTCGAATCTGCATATTAATATGCAAATTCTGCCTTACTCGACATTAGTAGAATGGAGTCATACACTGCACCAGACGTAACGTGAGGATGTTGCAGGGGTGCAAGCCCCCCTACACCCCCACACCCCCTGCAAAATATATATTCCAACTCCGAGATCACAGTATAGTGGAGAAAAGGGTACATTTCCCAATCCTCACTGTACCATGACCTCTGGTTCAATGACCAGCCTCATCTTTGTGAATGCACTAAGCATTCACCGAAACAGAACTTGCTCAAGGGAAGGATCAGCAACACGGGTCGGCCAAATGTCATTCGACAATCCGTGATCACTGAAACTTCCCTCAGTAATTTAAATGTGAACCACTTATTGTATTATTTCAAACAAAAAATGCCTTCCTCTCTAATGGTAGTTCTGATGTTTTTCTGTTTTATTTCACCCCACCTTCATGAGTTTGCTAGCAAAATTTTTTGAGATACTGCACTACTTTGTAAAACTCTGCATCATATTTAATGTTGAATGAAGTAGTTGTATGTCGTGCTTCAGCTAAAATCTGTAAAGCTGTTTCTTTCATTGTAGCTAGGTCATGGCTGAAAAAGCACCACTGGCCCAGTTTACCTAACTGTTAAATAACTGCTAAATAAAAAAATCCCAATGTTGTATTTCCTCATGCTGCATCATATATAGATATATACTAGTGACTGAAACACAAAAACAATATCCTTATGATTACTGCCTTGTGAATGTAAAATCGTATTCCTGTATCTTAGTTGTCTGTGCAACAAAGTAATGTTTTTCAAAGTACAGCTGCAAGAAAACAATAAACATTTATCAGTGCTAGCTAACAACTAATAACTAATACTGGTTAAAGGGGCATGGTCCCAAATGCTCATGGGGAAGCAAGATACAGCATTTTGGTCTTAATAAAACTACATTGCTTTCAAGAGTGCTATCAAAATTGCTAGCAAACAAGTAAAACCATTCTTGTTCTTGCATAATTTAAAGGAGAAAATATCAAACAGAAGCAACAAAAGTAGAACCCTACTAATGTGCACTGAGTTTTTTTTTATTCATTTGTTAACCATATAAGCCCAGTGGACACATGTCCCCCTTCAGGGGTGATATCAGAGCGTTATCTGGTTAAATTACTTGCTCAGTGTCACGCAGCTGGCAAATGCAGGTGGAAGGAATCAAGCCCTGTAACACTGACTACTGGAATCAGCTTATTAATAGAACAGAGTCCCATCCTCTGTGCTAAATGTCAGAGAGTCTGTGGGATAGTCATGTTTTACTTTAAAGCTTTACAGTTAAGTGTGACAACATCATATTATTTTTGCACAGCAAACATAATAAACTTAGCAACAATAAGCCTGACCAGAGATGCTGATACAGAAACACAGACACACACACACGCACACACACACACACACACACACACACACACACACACACACACACACACACACACACACATGAACACACACACACACATGAACACACACACACACACACACACACACACACACACACACACACACACACACACACACACACACACACACACACACAGTTAATCTTAAAATGGATTGTATGTGACATACATAGGGATGCAACATCTAATGTCTCCAAAATCTAGTTATAAATAGCCAGAAAGAAAGCCAGACCTTTACATTGAGAGATGGAAAGGAGCTGCACTATTGATTCTTCTGAACAGAAATAAGAGATCTTTCCATTTAGGTTTCTGGGGAGATAAAAGGATTTGAAAGACTGGGAAGATTGTTGCTGTAGGAGGAAGTTCTGCTGGTGTGAGATAGTAGCAGAGGGAAAAAAAGATTATATATAGAAAGAGGTGACCATTCTCTCACATAAAGAATTAGTAGATGGAACAATGTACTTTGTGCCTTCTGTACAGTGACCATCATTCACTCATGTGCAACATCATGTGTATAATGACTTGAAAGGCATTCTGTCAAATACAGGGATACATCAATAGTAATGTTACAGAATCCATGCATTTCATTATTTGTGCCACCTTTGGTCTTTTGGTTCATGGGTTAATGTGGGTCAGTTGTACAGCATTTTGCTATTGGTGTAAAACAAAGTCAGTTGTACTGCTTTTACAAATACTGTCAGAACTTCTAGCAGCACCAATCACTTATTTTATTGAACTGGGTTGAAACTTTCTCAATCGGAAGCAGTATAAAACATTTTGAAAGCAGCACAGAAATCAAAATACAAGCAAATAAAATTAACTTGCTATTCTTCCATGGCTGCTATCCTAACCCAGCTGTAATATCTTTCCTTAATGGTTTATGAGCCTGGAGAAATGATGTCCAAATGTTTGCTTTAGATAAAAAGCCCGTTACATGCTCCATTCACAAGCACTGTCAGAAGTGATAGCAAACAGTTGGACATGGTTTTCCCTATGATCTGTAGTTTATGATTTTGCAGAAGCACCATATTGCATTTCAAAATTATTACAGAGGAGCAGCATTCAGTATATTAGCTTGCTTTTTATACCATTAATAATGTATTAGTGAAACTAAAATTTCTTGAGTTGTAGTTTATGATCATGGAGAAACAACATACTGCATTTTAATATGATTGTAGCTCTTGATGAAAAAAATGTGTTGCTTTTGCAAGTGTTTTCTGACTTGTTAGAAGGCAATTGTAACTGATTTTACATGTTTAAAAATACATGATTATAGGGAAGTTATGTGCAGCATTTTGCACTTGATAAAAAAGTAAACTACGCTACAAGCACTGTATAAATACCACCTCTGCTCTCTCCTGAGAAGATACCACTGTTCTAATGGGACTAACCTGGTTAACAGATGATAAATAAAAATAACTAAAAAAGACAGATAAAACTTATTTAATTTCGTCGTGAAAAAAAAAAAAACTAAATAAATAAATAAATAAAATAAACAGTTATATTCCTTTCACAAGTGCAATCAGAAGCACAAAAACAGCTGCCATAGACTCAAGGCTTAAGAAACATACTGCTGAATAAAAAAAAATTATAGTCCTTTTGCAAGCACTGTTAAAGCACAATGAAACAAAGGAAATGGACTATTTCGAGGATGAGCTAAAATGTTCTTGCATGACATGGTTTATTTGTTCATTTATTTCTTTATTTTTTTAAAGTAGCATAAAGCAGTGATACACATGGGCCTTTTGCAGATTCAACCTGGGAGCACTGTCTGCTTAGTGACTTGCTCATAACCCCATTGTAGGAAAATCAAAGCTGAGGAAATCAAGTCCTGGATTGTAGGGATAAGCTCATTAACAGGGGATCATGGATAATCAGTAAGCAGTATTTTGCACTGGAAAAAAAACACTCTGCTATAGATGAGTAACCTTTAATTAATTCTAGGGGACTTGCAAGCAAGCATACTGCTGCAGACTGTGACAACAAAACATGCTTTTTCTTCCCATGCATTTTATTATTGCTTGTAAAGGACACTAAATTAAAGCAGAGGTGACAATGTCAGTGACATATTGAGGACAAACAGATCTCATGACAACTTTGTGGAACAGAAGACTTTGATGGTGGAGGCTGCTGCCCAGGCCAGCTTTGTGTCACTGAGCTGTAGCTCAGAGAAGTAGCTGCAGTGGTTCAGTCGGGAAAGCTGAGCAGTAAATTAACATTCCCAGCGGATGAATGTACCTTTTTGGAGGGCACTAGCAAACCCTGCTCCTGACACCAAGGTAAATCAATATATTGGTTTGCATAAGCATAATGTAGAAAATCAAAGAAAGGAAATTAATTAAGTGCCTTAATGTTGCAAATGCAACACAACAACAATAGGCGGTCAGGTCAGCAAAAGTAAAAATAAAATGAGTGATTTTTGTAGAGCTAATAATTCAGGTTTAGCCGGTGTCAGATGGAGGCTGTCCTGTACTGTGGTATTAGATCCAGCAAGTCTGAAACAGGCAGTTAGTGAATCACTGATGTGTGGTAAGGCAAGGTATATTAAGAAGTATTATGGGTCAGTGTTTAGTACAGTCACTCAACAGTAAGCCCAGGTATAATTTCTAAACTACAATGTTGATTTCTCCAGATAAAGTGCTTACAGCTTGTTGAATGCATTTTACACAATCCTAAGCAAACTGTATTTGCTTTGTATGGAATTACAGTCTGTCAAGAATTAGGAGGCAAATTTTGTGTTGCTAGTTCCAGTTATGCTGTGTCTAAAAGATGTTTTGATGGCAAGTGTGAAAATAAATGAGCTTTCTTTACTTACATATTACATACAGTGGCTTAGTTTCACACTAAACTGCACGATTTATTGATAGTCTGTTCAAATCTTGTTGTCAGTGCTGTAAAGAATTACTGAAGGAAGGAACATGAAACAAGATGTTTGCAACCTTATTGCCTTGTACTGTTCAAAAAACAATAATAATATATTAAATATTAAACTGGCCAGGACACTGTTGTCTCTCATTCCTGCCAACAGAAAAAGTAAGCAGCTGATTTGTCCCCCAAGATCCTGCAGTTAAAATCACAACATAATCAGAACTGAAAATTCCTGTGCTCACCTGCTCTTAATCTTAAAAGCACAAGAAGCTTAACTGATAAGCGCCTGTATTAAGTAACTCTCACCTTGCAGTTAAACAGCATCTAGCAAATATAAGCTTGCAATCCACTGCTAATCTCATGTACATACTTTTAGATTTATAGGACTCTGATATTGCAATTCCAGGTTTATTTCTTGTTTGCTCACATAGATACGAGGCTGTTGAAAAAAATAATTATGGGTCACCAATCCTAAAAGCCAGTGACAATCATGACTCCAGTGTTAAGTGTGGGGTTAAGGGCTGCTACCTTTAATACCAACTTGAAGAGTTTGCAAGACAGTGGTGAAAGCAAAATGGAGGAGACTCATTCAGTTTGTATAACTGGAAAAAACATCTGGGAATGATATATCAACTGATCAGCAACTTAACTGTTTAAATATTCTTACTTAGATGAAATGGAGTGCCAAAGTATAACTTTTTAATATTGTAGTGTTGTTTTTAATTCTCCCACAGATTGGTGGCATACTTGTCTTATGTTCCACTGCCATAGATTCAGTGATACGTGGACTGAAACATACTTATTTGGAGAAGTAATTCAGGCATTGCTATTGTGATTAATGAAAGCAATAAAAAGCTATCTGTATTCCACATAAAATAGCATAATTATATTATGAGGTACTTGCTGTTATTTTCTTGATGAAGAAATGCTAGAATATGTGCAAATAACAGAATACAGTGAAATTCTAAGACATCCATCTCTAAGTTTTTCCATGTTAAACGCGTAATACCATGAATTGTAAAATACAAACAAACTAGCAGTCACTTGTCCCTTATAAAATTGTACACTGTTTAGTTGTACAAAGTCGGTTAAGTAACTCTGCAATAATTGACACAGCAGTTGTTATTGCCAAATGAACAAACTTTGGTAGTCTTATTAAACAGACGTATTAAGTATCTCAGCAGAAAATACGTAAATGCTGTATCATATTGCTGTAGCTTATACTTGCTTACAGACTGCTTGGATAGTTACAGCTAATATGCTACTGGAAGTTTGGGCCTTTAAGAGAGCCTGCGTTTAGTTTAATACTGTTAAACTAGGTTTAACTAAACTGTATATGTATTTATACATTTCTCTCTGTCTCTAGCAGGCTTCTTCTAACATGACTAGATAAACAATCAAGAGAAAAGAAAACAGTGAAATTCTAATTAGGCCTCATTCTGCACCCTGGATAGTCCTGCCTGTGTTTAACAATAGTAATACTGACCTACCAACTCACTGCCAGTGCATGTCAGCATTTCACATAAATTACTGCTGCTTATGTTGATTAACTACAATTCATTTATTGATAAACAGACGCTAGAGTTTATGTACTGCAGCTTATAATGTTCAGGTCCACCTGTAAGCATTTCCCTTCGTAAACATGTTATACCATGAGTTGTACATGGGCAGATTAATGAACCATTCTCAGCAGGGCTATTAGAGATATCTAAAGAGCCAGGGGTCCTTGATTATCCAGTTAGCTAGGTGTTTTTCCCAATTTATAAATATTTCAAAGAAACCTATTGTCTTAAATGGGTCTTCTCTTATAGTATGCCTATATGGCAAGCCACTGTTTACTGACTGCATGGCCTTGTGACCCTTTCCCCAACTTAATTTCTTAGCTAGAGACAGATTAAACATGTTTAATATTAAAAAAGTGGCTTGTATCTAAATGTGCCACACACTTTTTGCTACCACACAAACCCACTGTTTATAGCAAGAGGAAGAAAGAGGAGAATATGGTAAGAAAGCCAAAGGAAATTCATGTGATTTGAACTGAAATGGTGTAAGAAATTATAAAAGGATAACTATGGGGTTTAGAGGTCTAGCAATGCCAGCCAGTGTTATTCTACATGCCATTCTGCATCCTGAAGCAGTTGGAGTTTTCTTCATTCCAAGATAATAATAACATCCATTTGTTAACCATGTAAGCCCATTGGATAATCTGTTCCTTTTCAGAGGCAACCTGGGAGGAAGAATGCCTGGTTAAGTGATTTGCTCAAGGTCTCACAGTAGGCAAATGAGGGCTGAGGGAATCAAACCCTGGACTGTAGGAACTACAGTTCATAGCAGACCTCTTAACTGTCTCTGCTTTGAAGGCACATTCCTATTTTAAGGCCTGATTTATCCATACACATGATGTCCCTATTTTTAGAGGTATGTCCTTATTTTCAGGCCTGATTTACCTTGTCACACAATTTCTGAATCCACCTTCCCAGTGATGTGATTTTTGAAGGTGTCTAGCACACAGAAAATCACATTACATGACCAAAATAGTATTAGCAACAATAATTTAAAGAAAGAGGACACACATCTTATATCTCCATTTTCTCAAGCAAAAATAAATGACCTTATGTGGTAGAATTTTCCAAGACTGTTCGTTAACATCTACAGATTTTAGTCTCTTTGATAATGTGTTTTATTTTTCATCATTATTGTCACTTTCTATTTTTGAACATTTGTTTCTGAGTACCATCGCATATTCCTACTAGAAGTCGGAAGACTTATGTGCAATTTAGTGTGCAAATGTTATGCTAATTAGGTGCCCAGATTTTTAGTTGGATGTCCCTAGTCTTCAAGTGCCTTTGCTCTTATTTTCAATCTCTGCAAGTTGATAGTTATGCTTCACAGTGTAACCCACTGTGCCAACTGTCAGAGTTAAACTAAAGCAGAAAGAATATAAAAAGCAGGATAACTCGGGGATATCACCAGAGAGGGAAAGCTACAGGGAACAAAAGAGGCCGCCTAGGCCACCAGTGATGCATCACAACTACCGGACTGTACAGCAGGGGGTAGATACTCATTGTTAACATCATGTTTTAAGAGTTATTTTTTTTTTCTTGGGGGGGGGTAGTAAGTTGCTCACCATACTTTATCACTTTCCAATACCATTAGCAAAGTAACTGTGGGGTGGTTAGTCTTCTTGTTAAAGACTGAGGTTTACATTTTGGAAACTAAGTAACCATTAGTCTAGTGGTAACTGGGTACTATTTTCCCTTGGATATCTGGACCATTCATCAGTAGCCAGCTGTGTAAGCTGGCATTTTTTGGACAGTTCACTAAACATAACAGTTCCTCTGAATCTGCTAGAAATAACAGTTCCTCTGAATCTGTTGCCACAGTGGGAATTTATTATTGCCCCAGTGTGGCAGTGAATTCAGAATTGTTAGCATTAGTAACACTAACAGTTCAGAGAGCAGGACCCCCTGTATGGGGAAATGTAAGTGGTTTGAAGATTCTTAAGAAAACATGTTTAGTGAAAGCAGCCTTTATTACATGGTTGTTAATCAAATCAAAGTTTGATAAACTAACCTAAATCCTTTTCCCCTGCAGTGGCAGCATTATCAGTGTGAGGGAAAATGTGTTAAGCATGTGAAGATATTTAAATGCGAATAAAAAAATTAGAAGAAAAGAGTGTGCAGTCATTAATATTCTGTGTAGTGCCAGGGCAATATACACAGTGAAAGGGATAGAAGTCAAAATACTGCAGTCATTAATATTCTGTGTAGTGCCATGGCAATATACACAGTGAAAGGGATAGAAGTCAAAATACTGCAGTCATTAATATTCTGTGTAGTGCCAGGGCAATATACACAGTGAAAGGAATAGAAGTCAAAATACTGCAGTCATTAATATTCTGTGTAGTGCCAGGGCAATATACACAGTGAAAGGGAAAGAAGTCAAAATACTGCATTCATTAATATTCTGTGTAGTGCCAGGGCAATATACACAGTGAAAGGGAAAGAAGTCAAAATACTGCATTCATTAATATTCTGTGTAGTGCCAGGGCAATATACACAGTGAAAGGGATAGAAGTCAAAATACTGCATACATTAATATTCTGTGTAGTGCCAGGGCAATATACACAGTGAAAGGGAAAGAAGTCAAAATACTGCATTCATTAATATTCTGTGAAGTGCCAGGGCAATATACACAGTGAAAGGGAAAGAAGTCAAAATACTGCATTCATTAATATTCTGTGTAGTGCCAGGGCAATATACACAGTGAAAGGGAAAGAAGTCAAAATACTGCATTCATTAATATTCTGTGTAGTGCCAGGGCAATATACACAGTGAAAGGAAAGAAGTCAAAATACTGCATTCATTAATATTCTGTGTAGTGCCAGGGCAATATACACAGTGAAAGGGAAAGAAGTCAAAATACTGCATTCATTAATATTCTGTGTAGTGCCAGGGCAATATACACAGTGAAAGGGAAAGAAGTCAAAATACTGCAGTCATTAATATTCTGTGTAGTGCCAGGGCAATATACACAGTGAAAGGGATAGAAGTCAAAATACTGCATTCATTAATATTCTGTGTAGTGCCAGGGCAATATACACAGTGAAAGGGATAGAAGTCAAAATACTGCATTCATTAATATTCTGTGTAGTGCCAGGGCAATATACACAGTGAAAGGGGAAGAAGTCAAAATACTGCATTCATTAATATTCTGTGTAGTGCCAGGGCAATATACACAGTGAAAGGGAAAGAAGTCAAAATACTGCAGTCATTAATATTCTGTGTAGTGCCAGGGCAATATACACAGTGAAAGGGGAAGAAGTCAAAATACTGCATTCATTAATATTCTGTGTAGTGCCAGGGCAATATACACAGTGAAAGGGATAGAAGTCAAAATACTGCATTCATTAATATTCTGTGTAGTGCCAGGGCAATATACACAATGAAAGGGATAGAAGTCAAAATACTGCATTCATTAATGTTCTGTGTAGTGCCAGGGCAATATACACAGTGAAAGGGATAGAAGTCAAAATACTGCATTCATTAATATTCTGTGTAGTGCCAGGGCAATATACACAGTGAAAGGGATAGAAGTCAAAATACTGCATTCATTAATATTCTGTGTAGTGCCAGGGCAATATACACAGTGAAAGGGCTAGAAGTCAAAATACTGCATTCATTAATATTCTGTGTAGTGCCAGGGCAATATACACAGTGAAAGGGAAAGAAGTCAAAATACTGTATTCATTAATATTCTGTGTAGTGCCAGGGCAATATACACAGTGAAAGGGATAGAAGTCAAAATACTGCATACATTAATATTCTGTGTAGTGCCAGGGCAATATACACAGTGAAAGGGACAGAAGTCAAAATACTGCATTCATTAATATTCTGTGCAGTGCCAGGGCAATATACACAGTGAAAGGAAAAGAAGGCAAAATACTGCATTCATTAATATTCTGTGTAGTGCCAAGGCAATATACACAGTGAAATGGAAAGAAGTCAAAATACTGCATTCATTAATATTCTGTGTAGTGCCAGGGCAATATACACAGTGAAAGGGAAAGAAGTCAAAATACTGCATTCATTAATATTCTGTGTAGTGCTAGGGCAATATACACAGTGAAAGGGAAAGAAGTCAAAATACTTAGAGCATGACTGGTGGTTTTGAATTCAGAGAATGTGTATGTGGGGTACTGAATGTTCTAGATGCAGTTACAGTTGTTAATGAGATGTTACTTTGTCATGCAGTAACTAAGAACCCACTTCTAAATGCAGGAGGAGGGAGTTGTGATATAGGCTATATTTGCTTCCCATAAGACAAAGAACATTATGCAAAAGACACCCTGTCATGATAGTACTGTTTACTTTGGCACATCTCAAGAAGCTTGAGTCAGTGGTAGTTGAACATTTTTGAGCAACTATAATTTAGTGTCATATGGTATGATATCTAGAACCCTAATGTGCCCATGCAAGTTCCAGAAGTCACGTTCAACAACTTTGTAATATCTTTGTGTATTTGCTGATTGTAAGTATATGAAGCTAAACTGTATGTTTTACAGTATGTAGATGCACATGGTATAGGCATTGCTGTGATACATTTTTACTAGTATCTGATCTATTTTATGTTGAATGTTTCTTAAGAAAAACCTTTGTAAACTTTTTATTGAGACACACCTGCATAATCTTTCATTGCACTTTAGTGATTTCGCCAGAAAGGATAGCATGGAATGGAGTTTGTACACTTTAAAAGATGTGACCCCATGCATGCATGCATGGTGGTGCATCCATTAAAGTCTATGGATGCATCCTTATGCTAATGATGGCTCTTGAGAGCAAAGTTCACCAAAAGTCCTCATTGACATCAGCTTGGAAACAAGGAATTTTATGGAGGAATAAACCGCTGCAGGTGAAAATGCATCAAAACACTGGAGATACTACATGCCATGGTGCAAAAGATAAGTAAAAAATGTCTGTGCACTCTAATACTGTAGCATATTCCCTTGTCTAGTACTCAAGGCTGTATGTGCCTTCTGAAGAGTTATCTTACTCTAACTGTTATTTGGTTTGACCTTTAGCACCACAGTTTGTTGTTTCTGAAAATATATCTGAGAATGCACTCATATTTTACAGCCTGCATACTGTTAACTATGTTATATGTACAGCTTTAACAAATTAAGTATACTACTACTCTTTTTTTCTGTTCATGGTTTCAGATTTTATTGGGATTTTACAATGCTGCTATTTATGGTTGGAAACCTTATCATCATCCCTGTTGGCATCACCTTTTTTAAGGACGAGACAACAGCTCCCTGGATTATCTTTAATGTGGTCTCAGACACTTTCTTCCTTATAGATCTAGTACTGAATTTTAGAACTGGCATTGTCATTGAGGACAACACAGAAATCATCCTGGACCCTAAAAAAATTAAGAAAAAGTACTTGAAGACCTGGTTCATTGTAGACTTTGTGTCTTCCATCCCTGTGGATTATATATTTTTGATAGTAGAGAAAGGGATTGATTCTGAAGTTTATAAAACTGCCCGTGCTTTGCGCATAGTCCGATTTACAAAAATCCTCAGCCTTCTTCGGCTTCTGAGGCTTTCTCGGTTAATTCGTTACATTCACCAATGGGAAGAGGTAAGTCTGTCTGCTTACTGTTTAAGTGTTTGTCCTAGTTGTAATTGTACATTATTTTTTTAATAAATATGTACAGGAAGGTTCATCTTTAACTATTCATTACCAGCTTGTTATAAATACAACAGGAATGCACTGTCATAGTTGGTTCGACCTTATGAAAAGAAAATGGGTGGTAACATCCTCACCGCATGAGTGTGACAACTTTAATTCAGCTTATCAGATTTTTTTAAAAACTTTTAGTTTATTTTCTCCAGTATTATTATCTAGTTGAATAATAGGACAAAACCTCAGTCATCTCCGTAAGTCACTAATTTCAGAGGAGTAAGGAATCATACAGAGATTAACATACTTCCTGCTGCAAGTGTGTCTTGAGATATGGTATCAGTCATTACAAACCACTTATTTGAAGGCCATTTGACAGTGCCTAGCTGACTGAATCGGTTTCAGATAAATGAATTTCAAAACCACAATGCAAATAACTGCCACAAGGTCATTCAATTTCAGGACCGAGTTAAAATTCAGTCATTAGAAGCCTGTTTGATAGGCTAGGTGCCCTGAACATACTTTATATAGCCCTTTATTGAGCAATCAGCTGCCATGTCTTCCCTTATTACTGATGTAACTGTCTTCAGTATCTCCCTTTTCATTTATTCCAGCATTATACATTTATTGGTTAGAAAGACTCGTGAATGTCAGCTGTCTTTTTCCCAATGAAAGAATGTGACCCTCCTTTGTCATCAGTCCTGTCCACATATACCATCTGTTGTTTATTTACATATCCCTTACTAGATTGTTGATTGCTATGTCAGAGATGGTATGTGGACACGATAAATTAGAAATCAGATATTTAGACATTTTCAAGGTTTTGGGATAACCATTCCATTTTTCTGTACTGGCTGTTGTCATCATCCTCACCAGTCCCCCTTTTTCCCATTTTCTACATGGGGTTGTAGTGTTGTGTCAACTGTCTCCACTTCTCTTGATTCAGTGCCAATATCCTACATTTTTTGACAGTCATGTCTGACTGTCACAGGGCTTGTCTTACACAATCCACTCCATCTCTTTGCTGGACACCCTCGTTTCCTCTTTCCTACTTCTAACCTGTCCCAGATCTTCTTCACAGACAGCCTTCTGCTTTTCTGCACATGCTCCAATCCACTGTAAGCTGTTTTGTTTAACTTTCTCTGCAATTGGAGCTACTTTGGCTTCTGCACTGATATCATAATTCCTTGTGTGTCCTACAGTGTGTATCCTACCATCTGTCTTAGGCACATCATCTTCATCATGTCTAGCTTCCTCATCTGCACTACCTTCACTGCCCAGGTTTCTGTCCCATACAGTAGTAATGGTTGCACCACTGTTTTGTACACCTTACATTTCAGTTTCTTTAACTGCGGTGGTGGTGCTGCGGTAGCGTTGTCGCCTCACAGTTAGACGTTGCCTGTTTGATTCTCAGTTAGAGCGTCTTCTGTGTGGCGACATGCATGACTGGGCGTTCCTTCATTGAAGGTTGTGCGTTAGGCCTGGCAAGCAGCATGTAAAAATCTACTGCCAATCATTAGCAGACCGGAGTTCCGCTGTGGCGACCCCTAACCGGGAAAAGCCGAAAGACACAAACAAAACTTTTCAGTTTCTTTCATAATCTTCTGCCATACATTACCCCAACACACAGTGCCAGTTGGCTGCAGCCCCTCTGATTCTAACTTTGATTATCTCATTCAGACTTTCTCCTTAACTACCTTTCCCAGCTACTTGAAGCTGTTAACTACTATTTTCCCTTCTCTCTTAATTTTCATCTTCTTCTGATTTCCCCCATTTCCTGCCATTACA
This sequence comes from Protopterus annectens, assembly GCF_019279795.1. Lineage (NCBI taxonomy): Eukaryota > Metazoa > Chordata > Ceratodontiformes > Protopteridae > Protopterus > Protopterus annectens. The sequence continues at coordinate 305,484,356 of NC_056747.1, read as the reverse complement.
ACTGTCTTATATTTACTCAGTTTCATCCCATGTGCCTTCAGTTTTGCATTCCATTCCCCTTTCCTTTGCTAAAGTTCTTGCTCAGAGTCTGTCTGTAATGCCACATCGTCTGTATATAGCAACTTTGTTGATCTGTCCCTCTGGTCTGTTTGCTAATATAGCCCATCACCACTATGAACAGCAGTGGGCTGAAAGCGGAACCCTGATGCACATCCACTCCTACTGGGAATTCTGCTGTGAGACTGAACACTGTACTTGAGTCATTGGGTCCTTGTATGTAGCCTGCACTAATTTTACCAATAATTCTGGGACTTTTTGATGGGATCTTGTCATATGCTTTCTCCAAGTCCAGGAATGCCCAGTTGGACTCTTTCCTCATCTCTAGCTTCTTCCCAGCTACCTGTATCAATACAAGCCTCGGGTCAATTGTATTACAACCTAATCTAAATCCAAACTGCTTATCTCCCATCTAAATTTCTACTACTCTGTGTATTCATTTATCTTTCACCCTCTTCACAACTTTCATGCAATGTGACAGGAGTTTGATGCCTCTGTACTGCCCACAGTTGTGAATGTCCCCTTTGTTCTTGTACACTGGCAGTAGTATGCATATTCTCCAGACATCTGGTGTACACCTTTCTCGCCATACTGCTGTGAGTACCATCATTGCTAGATGTACTGTACATCTGAATGTACTTTATCATCCTTAAGAGACTCCACCATAAGCAGTGAATTCTTTCAATTTAAGATGGAAATAATTTAATCTTAAATTGAAAATCTGATGTGACCTCATCTGAGCCTACTGCTTTCCCCGACTTAATTTTCCTTAGTGCTGTTCTTACTTCTATGGATGACTCCTCTTCTTCTTCCATTATAGCTTGTGTCTGGGGAAATACAGCTTCTGTGGGGTTTTCTTCATTCAGAAGCTACTTTAAGTACTCATTCCATCTGCCTTTGATGTCCTGTGGACTGGTAAGCAGATTATTGCTGGCATCCCTTATGAAGGGTGTCTGACTATCTTCTTTATCTTACTGTCTTTGCCTTGCAATGTGATAGTTTCTTTGTGCCATTTACTGAAGACTGTAGAGTGCCTCTGATGCCTTCTTTGCTATTGCAACTCCACCCTTAGCCTCTTTGTTAGCCATTAGCTAGTCAGCTAGCCAGTATTCCATCATAAGTTTGGTCTGTCTTTTCTCACTGTGCTTCTAGAAAATTAAATGCAAGAACATATGAACGTAATTTGTCAGCTTCTAGACAATGGATTCTTCTTTTTATATTATTATTATTATTATATTAGCTGTTTGTTTGTTAAATGGCAAAAACAACAAATGTATATAACATTTTTATTCAGTTCATATCAGTTATGCTTTCTATTAGTGAGCAATTATTGAGATCACCTACATTAAAGTTTTTTAAATCTTTTTTGATTCTTTGTGAAAAATGAAAGATTAAGATCAAAAATCAAAGAGTAGTGGTTGGAATACCCAACCGGCAGCTCATTTTTTTAAATCACTTACACTTTCAGGAATTGTGGTTAAAAGTAAATCCAATATATTTGAACCTCTAGTGCCTTCTGTAACTGTTTTGTCACATTGACAAATGTCATCATATTAGTCTTTCCAATGCATATTTTACTAGATGATCATTCCATAAAATTCCTGGGTAATTAAAATCCACTAAGAGTATAATATTCTTATAATATAAATACTTTTCTAACTAGTCAAAAAAAAAAACAGTGGAATACGTTATCCATGGATGGTGTTCGATAACAATGGTACACATTGATCTATTATGAATGATAATACTTATCTGCACTATAACTGTTTCAATCTGTTTCACTTGCTTTATAAGTACTGAGGCAAAAGAATCATGAATCCTAAGAGTAACCCCTCCACTCTTAAATTATCTCTCATGAATTCATACTTTGCATAACTGTTGACGCTGTAATCTTTGGAACTCAACATGTGACAATTGCTGTTAATATATAGTTCCTTTCTGATATTACTCCAAGTTTATCATATTTATTTCTTCAACTTTGTGCATTAAAGTAGCAACATTTTATAAAATCTGGTGTTATTATACCTCTCCCCATTCCTAATCCTAACTCTTAAACATGATTTATATAGTCAGATAACTTCTCAGTAGCAAAAGAGCCACCACACAAATTCAAATATAGCATATAATTAGAAAAGAACCTACTGTCCAGTACACTGTCTTCCCAGTACTTAACAGAATCCATTTTATATACCAAAGCTAAATGCCTTAGCCTGTTGTTAAACTGATGTGCTTTCGTAAACAAATAATCTGACCAGGACAATGATAGAATAATTTTGCTAAGTACACAGTGAATCTCATTACGTTCCAAATATCCAATAATGTGTAGTGTAGAATTCTTCATGTGTTTAAATAGAATGTGACACAAATGATTTACTTCAGCATGAATGATAAAAATCTTATACTCTGATGAGAACTTATTTATCAGAGCACTTACGTCATTAAGTTTCAAGTCTGGTAAGGATGAGACCATTATTGATTCTTTATCTACAGTACATAGTTTCTTTACAGTGGATCGTAACATGGAATCACCCAGGACTAAAATTTCTTGGCACGGGTCTCTCAAAATAATATTTTCATGTATAACTCTTACGTCAACAGCTTTTTTCTTACTTATGGGATTTGAATCATCATCTAACAACAATTCTTCACTTGCTTTTCTACTTCTTTTCCCGGTTGTAATACTTTTGTTAATACATTCTTCATTTTTATATTCAGTAAAGTTAATTGAATCTTCCTTATCAAGGGATGTAGATTCTATCTTTTATTCAACTATCTTTATTTATTATTGTAACTTCCAGATAGAGACCATAATCTGGCTATTTAATTGAAATAATGGGCACATTTTCAACACAAATCTTACCTGAGTCCCTTAGGACCTGAGGTTTCAGCAGTTGACACTATCAACTCCCTGATTATTTTTTCATTACTAATTGTGAGTTTTTTCAACAAAAGTTTCACCAGATGTGCCACCACCATTAAGTTTATCTCATGGCACTACCAGTTACCAGTTCAGTAATGGTATTTTCATTCCAGTTTGATAAGTTATTACTGTCTGTAGCATTTATCATTTCTGTGCACACTGAACTTTTATTGAGTAAGTCCTTATGGTAAGATTCCTGTTCTACACATTTCTTCTCAGAAGTGTTCTTATTTTTAACTACCCTTTTTTTGCTTTTTCTTGACCCTTGTAGTGTCTGGATAATTTGGGATCCATTTTTTCTTGTTCTTTACCTTCACTTTTTCCTTTTGAGCTAAAAATGGCTCTTCCTGACTGTCAGTCACAGTTGAAACCGATTTATTATCAAAGACCGTATTTTTGATATTTTTTACATCTTTTAACCTCTCCAGAGTAAATTGATGTACAGATGTAAAAGCTTTCACACATGGACATTTACAGTTTTAGGTTGTTTTTCATAACCTTACTGTTAATAATGTTACAAAGTTCCATCAATCTAACACAGCTGAAACAATACACCCTATCAGTATTGTTTAGATATGTATCACTATTTCCACATTCAGGTAATCCATCCACAACCCTTTTTCCTGTTTTTGCACATGGGGTCGGAGTGTCACTTCAACAGTGACAATCATGTAGAGCCAAGGGTTACACCACTGGGTGGCTAGCCCTGCTGCACTAGTTCTTCCACACCACGCACTTGCACACACACACACACACTATGTCCAATTTAGAGTGTCCAGTCCACCTATTGCCTGTCTTTGAAATGTGGGAGGAAATGGGAGTACCCAGAGGGAACCTATGCATACACAGGGAGGGCATGCAGACTCTGCACAGAGGGCACCTCAGCTGAGAATCAAACCAGGAACCCCTTGTTGTGAGAGGACAATGCTATCCACTGTGCCACCCTACCACATTATTGAATTTTAATTAGGATTTAAGGAATCCATTTTGAGAAACCCAAAAGGATCCAATCTTGTATTAAAAATATGCAAGAGGTGTAGAGGTGTACTTCCTACTAAATCAAACTCCAAATACCCCACACTCAGTATATGCAGCTGCTTTCTTCCTGATAGATAAAACACCTGTCAATCACCATAGATCATGAGACAGAAAAAGTATGCGTTAACCATGTCTTGTGAAAGCCAGGGGAGAAGAAACAAATGAATAAAGAATAAAATAAATACCCTGAAACACTTACAAGGACAAAACAGAATGTAAACTCTACAACAGTGTTTCACAAATGTCGTTCAAATGAAATACTTGTTGAGGGGTGCTGTTTAAATCCTTCCTGATAGGTAAAAACAACTGTCATTCCTCACAGATCACCAAGCACGGGAAAAAGTACTTGTCCCTGCTTACCTGTTTATCTTAAGAAAAATGAGGGAGAGCACACAAGTGAAAATAAAATAAAATAAATAATGTCAAATCCTTACAAGGACTCAAGTAAATGCAAACTCCACAGTACTATTTTTCAAATATAACTCAAATATTTCAAATAAACCATTCAGTGAGTGCCTTTGCTTAAATTCAGGTGCTTCTTTCCTGATAGGTTAAACATCTGCCAGTCATCACAAATCACCAGGCAAAAAAAAAGTACCTATGTCTTGAAAAAAGATAGGGAAGAGCACACAAATGAATAGAAAATAAAATAAATGTCCTGAAGTCTGACAAGGACTCTAGTAAATGCAAACTCCACAAAACTGTTTTCCAAATGCAACTCAGATGAGATGAACAATTAACAAGCAAGCTAACGTGAAGAACTTTACCACAATGTAAAACAAAAAGGAGAAAGCCTACTAGCACTCCTGACACTGACTTCTGGAGACACAGTCACCTCATTGAAATTAGAACCTATAAAAGTAAAAAACTCTAGAACTCTACCACAAAGTAAAAAAAGACAAAAAAAAAAACAAAAAAAAAAAAAACGGAAACACTGCTATCACCTACCACCAAGCAAACAATTACCGCAGTGCAAGCAGAGGCAGAAAAGTGATAAAAGTAAAACAAAACAAAATGCAAAAAGCTTAAAACATAAACATTTCTGCCAGCAAGCACCTACCAATTACTTTAGGGCTAGCCAAAAAGTGGAAAATGAAAAAAAGAAAAAAGTGAAAAACACAACCACAGCTAAAACTAAAAACAGAAAGCCAAAACTCTGAATGTGTTCACCATCTAGTTGCTTGATGTTGCCATCAGATTTTATTGTAAGATGCAGATGGTTGTTCTCGTGATGTCCCTTCTCTGGGCCAGTGATCAAGGAGTCTCAATCCTCACCATGGACACCAGTGAGGGATGTTCACTTGGAACAAAAATAGATATACTCAGTATTTTCAAATGTAACTCTGTTCACCAAGCACAATTTCCCTTAAGAGCACATGGGGAGCACACTCAGTCCTGGGGTTGGGTTTCCCTCTCTCTCCACAGGCCCCTAAATAAGACTCCCCACTGACCACAGCTGTAGAGTTGAGTCCTCAGCTGAGTGTTCCAAGCCAAGTCCTCTAGCACGCTCTCTGTAAAACCAGTGCTCTATGTCCTTGCTTCAGGCAGCTGACACACACTCTTTGAAATTTGATTTTCACACACACACACACACACACACACACACACACACACACACACACACACAAAAACACGCATGCACACACACACACACACACACATACACACACACATACATGCACACACACACACACACACACACACACACACACACACACACACACACACACACACACACACACACACCTGGGAAAGGCTTGCACAGATTTACCAGCTATGCCCCTCCTTCTGGTCAGACTATAAGGTGGATACTGCCACCAGAACACTCCAAAGTCACCTACTCTAAGGCTCTTACATGGGTACCCAATTATACTGAGTAAAATTATTACTCATACAAATGGTAGTGCTTGACCAATGTGACAATGCTTTCAGAAGCAGCCACAGTGTTACCAAATAAATATAAGTACTTTCAAAGGTTAAAAATATTCTCTAAAAGACCAGCCACAATGAAAAGTTTAAATATATTTAATAATAAATAATAAAGAACAAGAACATACTATCTATTCACAATAAACACCTGAGTTTCAATCACAGGAATTTTTGAAAATAACACAGATGGATAGATTCACACAGATAGAGAAAAACAGTACTTAACTAATCTCACTATATTTTCCTGACTGATCTAAAATAATTAGTACTTCCTGGTTACTTACTAAAGCAAGGCAAGATGGAGTGGGTGAGTGATCCTTCTTTGTCAGGTTTCAAAAACAAACTGCCCTGAGACTTCTCTCTCATCTAGTATTAAAGCATCATTTCAGTGCTGGCTTACAGAATAACATCACACACATCTGGTCATCTGACTTCTGGTTCTCACACTACCCCCCTTTACTAGCAACTGAGACAGACGCTTGCACATCTGTGTTACCATACACACACACATAGAGCTTTGCTAAGATCTGTTATAACGTCTGGAAGCTATAAAAATATTTCAAAAACTTCTACCCTTCCAGTGTAGCAATTAGTTCACTCCTAAGGACAATACAGTAGGATTTCTAGTCCTGGTTTTCACGGAGATTTTGTCTCTTGACAATCTTTATGGCCTAAACCAGGTAATTTCATTTCAGACTATTTTTCAAAGTTAGCTTTACGGAAATGAATCTCTTCTCTTCCAGTATCCTCTGTTACACTATATTCATTTCCACAGTTACAATACAGTCTGACATACAAGTGTATTTCTTTTCTATACAGCAGGACCCACTGTTGGTATATTTTTAACAGAAGCAGCTTTATAAATACATTTTCAACACAAGCACGTGTACAAATCAGTTTGATATACAAATGACATAATTCTTTACAAAACTCCAACTAACCATATGTTACATATCCGCTGCCCTGCTTCTCCTGGCATAGCTGGCAATACCTCACATCATCACAGTTTAACTTATTAATTTTATGTGGGACTCAATACTAGGAAATTAAATTTAAGAATATATGAATATATTAAAACGGATGTTCCACAAGGCTCCATCCTTGGGCTACTTCTTTTTAACATCTTTGCCAACCTTCTCAACTCTTCCTGTCCTGGATCCTCACTGATACAATATGCATATGATTCTACACTTATCACTATTGCCGAATCTCAAACTCAACTAAAATCAGACATACAGTCCTCTTTTAACTCTGTAGAAAACTGGCTATCTGAAAACCAACCCATCCTTAATCCAAAAAAAAACAAATTACTACTCTTTCTCCCTTAAAAACTTAACCACATAAAGTCTTCCTTCTCCATACTGTCACAAAATAATACTCAATTACAGGTGGACACCAGTACAAAATTCTTAGGTGTTACTGTTGATGATAGACTAACCTTTGATTTGCACGTCAATAATTGTATCCGAAAAACACATCTCAAGCTAGGTCTCCTCTGTAGAAGCCAAAAATATCTTACCAAAACAGCAAAACTAACCTTTTTAAATGCCTACCTCTTACCCATTTTACTTTATAGCTCCCAAATTCTCACCAGCCTCAATACTGGACTACTAAACACGTTATAAACAACTTATAACAGGTTTGCCAGATTTGCTGCCCAAAATTCTTGCAAGTCCCATCACTGTCTCTCACTAAAAGAACTAAATTGGCTAGAATTAACCAACCTGCTTTGGTATAATCAGTTTCAGATTATTCATTCCATTCTCTACAAACCCTCTTTCTGTCCAACAATCTCATCTCTAATCTCTCATTACCTACCCACTAGATTACTCCGCAGTTCTGAACAAGGCCTACTAAAAATCTACAAATGAAGGACCAAAATGGGTCACCTAGTCTATAGCCTTAACCCTTCCAAGGCCTGGAATAGCCTACCACTAGATATAAGATCCCTTGAACATCCCAATCAATTCAAAACCGCTACAAAAAATACCTTCATGAAAAATGGACCTGCCAATGTAATTATCCCCCGTAAACACTCCCCTATAACCTTCTACTTCTCTTCTCTCTTCCTTCCCTTCAATAAACAAACCTGCTACTTCATCTTCTCCTCTTGGTACATCACTGTACAAACATAACTAGTAAAATATTTCAGCTATGTAACTATTGCACTATTATGTATATAATATGTAATTATGAATGTATCCCTCTGATGAATGTATTTCTGTATGTATTTCACTTGCCACAGTTTAATGTATGACACTGTAATGCAATAATGTGTCGTACTGCTGAATGTAATGTGTGGGACTGTAATGCAGTACTATATGGTACTGATGAATGTATTTCTATATGCATTTAATATTTAAAATTTCTATTTTCTGTTGGAGCTTTTCTCCTTGGGCCTCCGCTGAAAATGGGCATTTGTAACCCAGTCGGACAAACCCGGTCAACAAATATAAAATAAAAATAAAACATAATTAGTAACAAACATCACTACTTCACTAAGAGAATTAATATTTTAACTAGAAAACAAGAATTAAATGTTTGTGATCTTAGATAGTAGCCTATATAGCAAATCACAATCCATTATTGTTGATGTTGTCTATTAAGATTTATCTACATATGTAGAGCGCATTTCACACTAAAATATATGCCCAAGCATCTCGCCGTATACTACAGCATAAGGTCACAAGCACACTTCAAGCTCATGAGTTGAAACTTCAGTCAAAGTTCATTTTTGATGAATAAGTAACATTGACAAAACAACATTATTTCACAAAAAAGATCAATACTTTTAACTGGCCAGTGGAAATTAAGTTTAGTACTTTTGGTCAGTGTCTGTGTAACCAGTTTCAGTTTGTTATTAATAATGTTATCAAATAAAGTTTGATCTATACTTAGCTAAATAGCTATTGGAACTGCTATACTTGCTGTATAACAATAGCAAAACTTAATTGCTTCATAAGTCTAACATATTGAAATAAACAACTCTTTGGCCAATGAAGTTTGCAGATCACTGTTTACGGCCAATAGCACATACACTGAATCAGGATTGAAAGTTTATAGGAATATCCTATCTAGATTTGCTGTATGTTCAGCCAATTAAATATTAGAGCTAGTTTTCATAGCCGACCAAAAGGGGCCAAGGTATTATACTAAGATACGGCAGAGCTCAACTAAATCCTAGTGTACATATATTCCATTTAACAATGTTTTTGGCCAAAGCATAAGCAACGAATCAAGGTTAAAAAATAATAAGAATGTCCTATCAAGATTTATTAAATGTTTAGCCAATTAAAATTATTCTTTATTGTCAATCAAATAAGACCAAAGTATTATACTGAAATATGATGAAACCCAACTAAATGCTAATATACATGTTTAAATAACAGTAAAAAATAAATCAGCTTTTAAACCTGTTAGAACTGTTTGTCATAACCAGTCATATAACAATACATTTACATCAGTAACAATACTCTGTTGCTCGATAGCCAAAACTCATTAAGGTAAATATCATTCTCTTGGCGAATGAAAACTAAGGGTAGACGTTATCGACCAATACCAAATCACAATCAAAAATCTGTGAAGGTGTCCTATCAAAATTCATTAGAAGTATCGCCAATCAGGTATTAAGCCTGTACTTCATGGCCTATCATGTAAAAGTTCTATGGCAATGGTCAACATCAAAATACAACAGAGGACTTATCTAAAATATAAATAAATAAATCTAGGTGTTATTAAAAAAATGAATGAAATTCTGTTTGTAAATAAAAATAACGTATTTCTGAAAATCAATTATGAAATCGTGTCTATTATCAAATAAGTAATACTAATTCAACACACCAATACCATTTATTCCCCTTCAGCCAGTAGCAAATTTACAGGTCAAGATTGAGGAAGAAATGAATTTAAGCTATTCTCATAATAACTTAAGCGGCAATCTAAAATAACTGCTCTACAGTATATATAACTGAACAAATACAAAAGAAACAACAAACTTGTTGTATGACAATAAATAAATGGTATGTGTTCTAACAAATATGAAAACATGGATTTCCTGTGAATCTATTGATAAATTAATAAATTAATATAATTGGAGTAAGGGAAGTGGAAATTATCATAGTCAATATCTTAATAAACTAAAGTCTAAATTTATTGATAGTGGTATTTAAAATGAAAAGAGGTGTCTAATATTTAATAGGGCAACAGCTAATAAAATCTGGTGATATACCTAACACTTTACAAAGCAACAGCTGTAAACCAGGGGGTGATGGTTATTCTAACTATAAAATATTATAAATAATAAAGTTATTCTAAATGTTTCTAACAATAGATGTTACATACAATCAATCTGACTAGACCATGCATAAGAATGTAAAACATACATATGAATAAAAATAGATGAATGTGTAGTATATAATAAGGTGACATGCTGAATTATTTAATGCTTCTTTTCTTCAAAAATGGTTTTATTGGAAGGCATGTGTTTAAACCTGGAGGTTTATCAGCTACAAGCTCAGCTATCCATTTTGCCTCTTTACATTCTGTGTCTAATGTAATATCACCTCCTCTGTTGCTCAACTTCACAACTTGCAGTACTAAAATGTGAAACTTATGTGTGGGATGGCAAGATATATGTTTATATAAGGGACTCTTCAAATCCATAAGTCTAATGTCACTGATATGTTTTGAAATTCTTTCCTTAAATTTCCTATTAGTTTTTCCTACATAAAAACTAGTACAATGTTGACAACATGCGACATATATAACATTCCGATTTCTACAGTCTGCATATGTATTTAATTTATAAATTCTTTGGCTTACAGGATGCATAAACATTCGTGTCTCCCAAATATTTTTACAACTAGTACAATTTTTAAAGGAAAAGATGCCTTTACTTCTAATATTGGGTGTATGAGTTCTAGTGTAACCCATATTTAAGATGTTCTTTACATTTTTACTGTTTTTAAAAGTAAATGCTTTATACAGCATGTACAGCAGTTCCAATAGCTATTTAGATCAGTATAGATCAAACTTTATTCAATAACAGTGTTAATAATGAACTGAAACTGGTTATACAGATCACTGACCAAAAGTACTAAACTTAATCTCCACTGACCAGTTAAAGTATTGATATTTTTTTGTGAAATAATGCTGTTTTGTCAACGTTACTTATGCGTCAAAAAATGAACTTTGACTGTTTCAACTCATGAGCTTGAAGTGTGCTCATGACCTTATGCTGTAGTACACGGCGAGATGCTTGCGCATATATTTTATTGTGAAATACGCTCTACATATGTAGAGAAATCTTAATAGACAACATCAACAATTATGGACTGTGATTTGCTATACAGGCTACTATCTAAGATCACAAACATAATTTTTATTTTCTAGTTAAAATATTAATTCCCTTAGTGAAGTAGCGTTGTTTGTTAATAGTGAATTTTAGTGAAGTTCTAGTTCTTTTGAGTTAGAAGTGTGCTCGTGATTTTGAATCGAAGAATAAAATGAGATGTTTCTTTGCATACTTGTTTTATCATGTAATACACTTTAGTAGATAGACAAAATTTAATTGGGTAACACCATCAATAATGAATCTTGATTTGTCACACAAGGCATTGGCCAAAATTACTAAATCTTATTTTCTATTGGCCAGTTGAAGAATTGATTTTCTACATGAAGTAGTGTTGATTTTGTTTAAAGTTTTTAACTTTGTAAACTTGAGAATGCGCTTTTGTGTTGTAGAATATGAGGGACACTTGGTTATATATCTGTTTTAGCAT
>NC_056747.1:305352632-305467632 GCF_019279795.1 Protopterus annectens | reverse complement strand
CCTCCTAGTACTGCATGTACTGATGTTGTTCACATACTCCTCCTAGTACTGCATGTACTGATGTTGTTCACATACTCCTCCTAGTACTGCATGTACTGATGTTGTTCACATACTCCTCCTAGTACTGCATGTACTGATGTTGATCACATACTCCTCCTAGTACTGCATGTACTGATGTTGTTCACATACTCCTCCTAGTACTGGATGTACTGATGTTGTTCACATACTCCTCCTAGTACTGCATGTATTGATGTTGTTCACATACTCCTCCTAGTACTGGATGTACTGATGTTGTTCACATACTCCTCCTAGTACTGCATGTACTGATGTTGATCACATACTCCTCCTAGTACTGCATGTACTGATGTTGATCACATACTCCTCCTAGTACTGGATGTACTGATGTTGTTCACATACTCCTCCTAGTACTGGATGTACTGATGTTGTTCACATACTCCTCCTAGTACTGGATGTACTGATGTTGTTCACATACTCCTCCTAGTACTGGATGTACTGATGTTGTTCACATACTCCTCCTAGTACTGCATGTACTGATGTTGTTCACATACTCCTCCTAGTACTGGATGTACTGATGTTGTTCACATACTCCTCCTAGTACTGCATGTACTGATGTTGATCACATACTCCTCCTAGTACTGCATGTACTGATGTTGTTCACATACTCCTCCTAGTACTGGATGTACTGATGTTGTTCACATACTCCTCCTAGTACTGGATGTACTGATGTTGTTCACATACTCCTCCTAGTACTGCATGTACTGATTTTGATCACATACTCCTCCTAGTACTGCATGTACTGATGTTGATCACATACTCCTCCTAATACTGGATGTACTGATGTTGTTCACATACTCCTCCTAGTACTGCATGTACTGATGTTGTTCACATACTCCTCCTAGTACTGCATGTACTGATGTTGTTCACATACTCCTCCTAGTACTGCATGTACTGATGTTGTTCACATACTCCTCCTAGTACTGCATGTACTGATGTTGTTCACATACTCCTCCTAGTACTGCATGTACTGATGTTGATCACATACTCCTCCTAGTACTGCATGTACTGATGTTGTTCACATACTCCTCCTAGTACTGGATGTACTGATGTTGTTCACATACTCCTCCTAGTACTGCATGTATTGATGTTGTTCACATACTCCTCCTAGTACTGCATGTACTGATGTTGTTCACATACTCCTCCTAGTACTGCATGTACTGATGTTGTTCACATACTCCTCCTAGTACTGGATGTACTGATGTTGTTCACATACTCCTCCTAGTACTGGATGTACTGATGTTGTTCACATACTGCTCCTAGTACTGCATGTACTGATGTTGATCAAATACTCCTCCTAGTACTGCATGTACTGATGTTGATCACATACTCCTCCTAGTACTGGATGTACTGATGTTGTTCACATACTCCTCCTAGTACTGCATGTACTGATGTTGTTCACATACTCCTCCTAGTACTGGATGTACTGATGTTGTTCACATACTCCTCCTAGTACTGCATGTACTGATGTTGTTCACATACTCCTCCTAGTACTGCATGTACTGATGTTGATCACATACTCCTCCTAGTACTGCATGTACTGATGTTGTTCACATACTCCTCCTAGTACTGCATGTACTGATGTTGTTCACATACTCCTCCTAGTACTGCATGTATTGATGTTGTTCACATACTCCTCCTAGTACTGCATGTACTGATGTTGTTCACATACTCCTCCTAGTACTGCATGTATTGATGTTGTTCACATACTCCTCCTAGTACTGGATGTACTGATGTTGTTCACATACTCCTCCTAGTACTGGATGTACTGATGTTGTTCACATACTCCTCCTAGTACTGCATGTATTGATGTTGATCACATACTCCTCCTAGTACTGGATGTAAAATACTTCATCAGATTACAAGCTGTTATTGTTATTATCTTTTTTATACCATTTGGTACTTAGATACATTTTTGGTGACCAGGCAGATGGATTGCTCTTAAGGCCCTTTCATCCATGTTGCGTAAAATAAAGTAAAGCATACCTTCTTACATAAACCATGACGTATACACCCAGTAGTAATACAGTGTGGTATAGTATACAAGCTTCAACAGATACCATCACTAAATAGAAAAAATATGAGGTGGTGAATTTCAATGACTAGCTGGAATATAAAGAATATTTAAGCCAGTTGGTATTACTGTTAAATTCTACTTCCATACTGAATTATAACATGCAATGAATACCAAGTGCTAATTAGCTAGATGCTGAGTGGCTTTATTTTTAGTCAGTTCATATTGCATTTGGATTCAACTGCCGAACAGCATGCAAACAACAAGGTCAGTTAAATAGGCAAATAGCAGAATTGTCGATATTTAATGTTTATTGAGAACAGAGGTTATATGTTGTTTGGGCTGCTGTGGTAGGTACAGTGCAAACTTCTCATTATCAGAAATCTGGACCAAGCCAAACATAATAGGGGACAAAGGCCCAGAAATTGGGGCAGATTTTAAATATTGCTCTTATATAGTTAAAAAGTTTCTAGAATAACAGGTTTTGCATTAGCATGCATTTTCTGAAAGATATGAAGTCTGAAACTCAAATACCTGTCATTATTTAGAGACTTCAATCTCCAGCAGTTTGCTAGAAAATTACAAATTTTATGAGGAACAAACCAAAAAAATGAGACACAAATCTGGGCATTCTCTGAAAATCTGGACAGTTTTGCAGTATGGCACAGTGCATATTTGTTTAGGTTACATCATCCTTTTTTCATTAGATTTGAGAAGTTGTTAGATAATGTTACTGAAGACGGTGAGGAATTATATTATGCTGATTTGATGGAGGGCATGATTCCAAAGTTTTATTTCAGCTACATGAATTTTTTGCTACTACTGAGTTGTTTATATGTAGGGATTTGGGGGTTTAGCATTAAAGTGTACGAGAAACTAAGGGGTCTGCTGCTAGAGCAGAGGAGGAGCAGACAGGCAAAGCTGGGGCAATAACTGGAGTTAATGTCAAGAAAGAGGCAGTAGATGATGCTAATATGTTTGTTTATAAATGTGTCAATGCATCAGTGATGTCTGCCCACAATGAGGAGCAACATACAAGTAGAAAGTGAGAGGCAGTTGGGCTCCTGATAGAGAGAAGAGGTTAATGTAAGTCTGCTTAGCCTAATTTTATGCTGTCTGGGCTAATTTTTTCATACCATCACTGCTGGTTTCAGACTTCCTTGCTTGCACCTAATGCTCTGTCTTCACATTTTCCCATATGTCATGCAGGCATCCTGATGTGATCTGCACTCCGGAGGAAGCTCTTGTGCATGAGTTCCCCAGCTTATCCCACAACAGGGTTTGGTGCAGGGTGAGGATGGGGGGTGGTGGGGGGATGTATCTGCAGGCACAATCTGGAGCAGACAGGCCAACTAAGGCTGTCATATTGCATCTGGTGACAGATTTTTTTTCATGATGTAAAACCTTGCCCTTTGCTCTGACATCCCTTGTGTATACTGGGTGGCAATGAGAGTTACATGATCACATCACTGTCCCTGGCCATTGGGTGTTCACTGCTACTTGGCTCCTTCTGCACACCAACCCAGGTCTTGTTTTCTTGAATTCCTACCTCCACCAGGCCTCATAGAACTGAGCCTTAGTGCAGTTCCATGTCTCCAGGATAGACAGACTTACCCTTCCTGTTGCTCTGTCAGATGCCAAAGCTGCCAGCTGAACTCTGCTTGCTTGAGCTGTAGTCATGGCTTTCTTTCTGTGCTCCACGAGAGTAACCTTGTTCAGATTGTTTTGCTGTAAGTGCTAGTGATGTTCGATTAGGTGGGAACACAGTAAGGTGAGTATAACTATGGTCCTGGCTTCATACAAGAGTAATTTGTGGACAGTATGCATGCATCTCTGTTCCTTGTTTAGGCTCTTTGGGACCAAAAGTCCAACCAGGTTGTAAGGTATTTGAAAAGATCTGGAAAAGAAGTATTATTTCAGCTAGCTTGGCATGCTATGAGAATATGTGGCTTGGTGCTAATTCCAAAAAGCATCACAGTGGTTTTACCAACACTGATGGTTACGTTTTTACTATAGAACTATTGTGTACAAGTTTCATTGTTACTAAAGGTAGCAGGACTGAGTGGCCTGAGTTATGACCAAGAAAATGTGTATTTCAGGGACATTTGAGATTGTGGGATTAAGGAATAAGCAGATTATGTGTCAGGGACTCACTTCCTTGGCTGAGGTGGATAAGGGGAGTTTGTTGTTTCTTTGATAAATCTGTCCTTTTGATCATTATTGAATTCCTTGAATGCAGGCTAAAGGATGCCATGTTTGGGGAGCTCAGCTAGTAGCAGCACATAGGACACAGGTAGTGGCTTTTATTTAGGTCAGCAGACAGAAATGTCTTGTTTCCAAGATGCTTTACTTAGACATTGTGTGGATGATAAAGCCTATTAGTGAACTGTGGCCATTGTGGAACTATTAGTGAACTGTGGCCATGCTGGAACACACCAATTTCAACAAAAGCAAGTCCTAGCTGTTAAGATGGTTAAGATAATTTTCAGCAACCTTTCCAAGAAGTTTAGATAATATGAGAAGAAGAGAGACAGATATGTTGTTCACAAAAGACTGCCCATGTTTAAGAAGTGGTATTATTGTGGTATTTTCCCATTGTGGAAAAGAAACCCACTTTGACTGAAATATTAAGGAGGTTGAGGAGAACATGACAATATAGGCATTACGAACGCAGTGATGTAAGATCATTGGCTCATGGGCTGCATGCTTCCAGATCGTGCTAAGCCGTATGCTGAGAGCTTTAAAACTGAGAAGATGTGTTAGGCATTACGAACGTAGTGATGTAAGATCATTGGCTCATGGGCTGCATGCTTCCAGATCGTGCTAAGCCATATGCTGAGAGCTTTAAAACTGAGAAGATGTGTTAGGCATTACGAACGCAGTGATGTAAGATCATTGGCTCATGGGCTGCATGCTTCCAGATCGTGCTAAGCCATATGCTGAGAGCTTTAAAACTGAGAAGATGTGTTAGGCATTATGAACGCAGTGATGTGAGATCATTGGCTCATAGGCTGCATGCTTCCAGATCGTGCTAAGCCATATGCTGAGAGCTTTAAAACTGAGAAGATGTGTTAGGCATTACAAACGCAGTGATGTAAGATCATTGGCTCATGAGCTGCATGCTTCCAGATTGTGCTAAGCCATATGCTGAGAGCTTTAAAACTGAGAAGATGTGTTGGGCATTACGAACGCAGTGATGTAAGATCATTGGCTCATGAGCTGCCTGCTTCCAGACTGTGCTAAGCCATATGCTGAGAGCTTTAAAACTGAGAAGATGTGTTAGGCATTACGAACGCAGTGATGTAAGATCATTGGCTCATGGGCTGCATGCTTCCAGATCGTGCTAAGCCATATGCTGAGAGCTTTAAAACTGAGAAGATGTGTTAGGCATTACGAACGCAGTGATGTAAGATCATTGGCTCATGGGCTGCATGCTTCCAGATCATGCTAAAACATATGCTGAGAGCTTTACAACTGAGAAGATGTGTTAGGCATTATGAATGCAGTGATGTAAGATCATTGGCTCATGGGCTGCATGCTTCCAGATCGTGCTAAGCCATATGCTGAGAGCTTTAAAACTGAGAAGATGTGTTAGGCATTACGAACGCAGTGATGTAAGATCATTGGATCATGGGCTGCATGCTTCCAGATCGTGCTAAGCCATATGCTGAGAGCTTTAAAACTGAGAAGATGTGTTAGGCATTACGAACGCAGTGATGTAAGATCATTGGCTCATGAGCTGCATGCTTCCAGATCGTGCTAAGCCATATGCTGAGAGCTTTAAAACTGAGAAGATGTGTTAGACATTACGAATGCAGTGATGTAAGATCATTGGCTCATGGGATGCATGCTTCCAGATCATGCAAAGCAATATGCTGAGAGCTTTAAAACTGAGAAGATGTGTTAGGCATTACGAACGCAGTGATGTAAGATCATTGGCTCATGAGCTGCATGCTTCCAGATCGTGCTAAGCCATATGCTGAGAGCTTTAAAACTGAGAAGATGTGTTAGACATTACGAACGCAGTGATGTAAGATCATTGGCTCATGAGCTGCATGCTTCCAGATCATGCTAAGCCATATGCTGAGAGCTTTAAAACTGAGAAGATGTGTTAGGCATTACGAATGCAGTGATGTAAGATCATTGGCTCATGGGCTGCATGCTTGATCGTGCTAAGCCATATGCTGAGAGCTTTAAAACTGAGAAGATGTGTTAGGCATTACGAACGCAGTGATGTAAGATCATTGGCTCATGGGCTACATGCTTCCAGATCGTGCTAAGCCATATGCTGAGAGCTTTAAAACTGAGAAGATGTGTTAGGCATTATGAACGCAGTGATGTAAGATCATTGGCTCATGGGCTGCATGCTTCCAGATCGTGCTAAGCCATATGCTGAGAGCTTTAAAACTGAGAATATGTGTTAGGCATTATGAATGTAGTGATGTAAGATCATTGGCTCATGGGCTGCATGCTTCCAGATCGTGCTAAGCCGTATGCTGAGAGCTTTAAAACTGAGAAGATGTGTGATCTTGTTTTGTACTTGATCTAAGCAAACGTGATTGGGGTTGTATTGTCACTGCAGGACCACTGCAGGAGTGATTGAAAAAGACTTTCATAGAATTCTCTGAAAGAATTGACTAGGATGTTGGCATCTGAGAACAGGCTTTCTTCAGTATCTGCAATGATCTGATGGTGCTGTCTGATCTTCCTTAAACAAAACATATTGCTCTTGAGAATAATTTAGGGTTGGCCTGAGTTTCACTTACTGGTTCTTGAAGTAGCTGGCTTTTGCATAAGAGATACATTCCTTTATTTCATTCCTAAATTAAGTGCAGGAGTATCAATCTAAGTAGAGGACTTTAATTTTCAGAGGGCTGCCCCCTGCCTGGTATCATAAGGTTCCTGACATGCGAGGTAGTCTGTGCCCTTGACCGCCTTTCACTCTTTTAGTATACAGAAGGTGATATGTGTCTTCGATTGGAAGTAAAGTATTTATAAAACATGTGAGTGCTGTGTTTATATTAGCTTCCTATGAGTATTTGTACCAGGTGAGTAGGCCTGTCATCAGTCAGCATCAGTGACTTAGGATACAAAATAATAGAACTAACTTTTTGGGGAGGTCTTTGCAGTGGGTTAACGGCTAGGACCTTCTTCTTCAGAACCCTCTCTTTTGCAGTGTTCTTTCTCTTTTGAACTCATGGACAAGCACACTTCCCATGATGTACACCATGGAATCCTGCATCAGGTCAAGTAGGCACACCCAACCCCACACTCCCCATTTCTTTTTTTTTTTTTTTTACTACTCACTCAGTTTTCATCTTGATTCTAATGAATGTCAAATGCAAGTTCACACATTCATTTCCAAAGAAAATTAACCCTGTTAAGTGTTTAGCTAATCCTCGGATCCCCACCCAAAGGCCACAGCAGCATTGTTTGTACTCTTCAGAAGGAGCAGAACTTCAGAAACTGCTACAAATGCCAGAAATTCAACTCAGGTACCAGATGAAGGAAAAATGAAAATCTAGAAAAATATCTTCTCATTAACGGGATGGCAACATTTAAGAATAGACAGTGGGAGGATCAACAGGAGATGTCATATGTAAACTACTCCACCCAGAATTTTATTACAATGGTCTGACAAAAGGAAGATGTTCTACTTTACTTCTGGAGGTGTGGTAAATGATCAGTTTGCCTCTGCAGACCTCAAAGAACGGTCCCAGTCTCTAATCTTCAAAGATGCCATACAGATTGAATTTCTTTTGGAGTAGGATTTTACTCCCATCTTTACATCATTATGATGGAAAGTTTTAAATGACAAATGCCACTGGGACTTAAGTGGCATCATTGGACTTGATAGGAACCTCACAGAACTTCAGTTTGCAACATTTTTATTAAAAAGGCTTTGCATTTTGGCTTCTCAGTTGCCTCCATATTGTTTACCAGGGTTCTATCCTTAGTGATTGAAGATTTACAGGAGTAACACCTCACGATATTCCCATACTTGGGCAACTAGGTTTTAATGCAGTATCAGTGGTCTCCAAGGTAGTGTCCCTTTTCATGTCTGCAGCCATTCCAGTAAGCTGAACCAGGGAGAAGCCCTAGCTAGCCCCTTTGCAAATGATTTCTGTTTTGTAGGGACAGTGTTAGATACAGTACATTAACAGTCATTCTTGCTACTGAAAATGTCTGTGAAGTCAAGGCTTTGATGTGCTTTGTGAGAATGCAGAGGTGGACTAGGGATTGTACCTTTCTGTGCCTCGGGGACACAAGGAATACATTCATTATGCAGAGTGCATACAAAATCAAAGCTTATAACATTGACCACATAAAGTCAAAACACAGAACATTGACTCTGTGCTACTGTTTTTTTAGCAAAACTAAAAATCCAGTACTGTGTTGCTCAAGATTGCAGAACAGCAAGTGTTTTTTTTTTCCATTTCCACACTGTAGTAATTTGCAGACGGGGGGGGGGGGGCAGATGGGGTTGTCCCATATGCTGTTTGTAGTGGTTTTGTTGTTTCAAGTTTTAACCATATGTGGTCGATGTTATGTGCTTCAATACTGTAAGCACTCTGCATTATGAATGTATTCCTCACAAGGGTATTACAAATCCTCACAAACAAGGTCTCTCTGATCGAAGGTACTTTAGCCACATACTGTTGTTGATAGTGTCCCAGTAGTTAAGCGGTACACTTTTTGTCCCTCTCGCTTATGGTTAGACTACAGATGATACACCTCTGCCCCCATGCTGAGATGTGGTAAGAATTTAGGAGCAGACCATCCAGTGGGCATCACAGTCAGATGTTTACTTCCTGAAGCAAGTGAATGTCTTAGCAGACTGCTTCAACCACAGTTCCTAATATGTCTTAGAGCTCTGTCTAAGGAAGACCTGCCTATTGGAGATCTTCTGCAGAGATCTCCAGAAATTGATCTCTTCACCAAAAAGGAGAATTTCCTTCTTCCTCAGTTCTGTTTGCTTTAGCAGAGCAGGAGAAATTCACCATATTTGCCTTTTTACTTCAGTGATTAGAGAAATTCCACATGCTGTCCTCCTTTTTCCCCTCCAATTCCATATCCTATTGCCATATTCAAAGAAGAAAGACCAATGTTCATCATGCCCTTTGGCAACTTGGAAGCGTGTGATTTCAGACTGTCAGGTCCCTGGCAGTATAGGTGACAAACCAAGTACGAACCAGTATATTCTCCTTAAGCTGGAGTGACACATACAGTAACTGTACCTATAGGTCTCACTGCTCCTCACTCAAGCCTCCCAGATTTTCTTGTAGAAGTCTCAGAGGTAGTAAAGGGTGCCAGAAGACTCCCTATTAAAATGCTGAAAAAAAGACTGAAAACCCGAAGAGCGAATCTCGAAAATTGCTCTTCTCCTTAAAACTTATTTTTGGAGGTGGAGCAAAAAGAATGATATATATACAAGTACAATCTTTCAGTCATTCAGCCTCTGCATTTTGGGAATCACTCTAGTGGGTCTTGGCATTTCAGATGGTTGCCCTGCAAGAAAGCCTTCCAAGAGATAAGCTAATTCTGGTACGTGGAAGCAGTTTATTACCTGAGCAAAGCACTTTACCCTGCAACTTTAATTAATAGTCTTTCATTGATTTTTCCTCACCATAGACACATATTTGATTTGGGGAACAATTATTTTACAGCTGTTATGTGTGTTTCTGACATGCAGCTTATCACAGCACTGTCTTGCCAACCAGTACATGAAGGAGTACTTTCATCTTCATCCTCCTTTGAAAATTCCTTTTTTTCTTTTTGATCAGAACTTTAGAACTGACCATCATACACATCTTCTTTTTGAACCAGTAGGTCAAAACATTTGAAGTTTATTTCTTTAAATACTGTATTCTTAGTGGCTACCTCCGACTATCAAATCTCAGACCTACAGACCTGAATTTGCAGGGATACCTGCTTAGTTTTTCATAAATAGTGAATATTCCTAATAACAAACTCATATCTCTTAGCAAAAGTGGTTTCAAACATTTCCCTAAAGTATTGTATTCATCTTACCGTTTTCTTACTACATGCAGAATTCACAAATAATAGGGGAAGTTATAGCCTTGATGTGCATTGTCCACTCTGGTTTTAACTGAGGAAGGGTAGACTATTACTAAGGAAATCTTATTCAAGAAAATTGGTAACTGCACTTTTTTTTGTTATAACTGCCCTTTAGCCAGTGCTGATAAAGCCAAGTGTACTACAGAGGTGACTGCTTCCGTTGACACTTTTAAGGATGTGTCCATTGAAAACATTTATGTTACTACTACTTGGTCTCTGATTGAAAACCTTACCAAGCACTGTTGCTTGGACTGTGATTTTGGACTGTGATTCTGGGAGTCGTGCCTCCTTTGGGAGGTCATTGCATAAGGACTCATCCTTCTGAACAGCTACATTTTTAACTCATCTGACACTTGCCTTCTTGGAAGGATATTCTGAGTGCTGCTTGATTTTCTTCCGAGCTATAACCAACGACAGGGGGTCCACTTGAAGAAGGATATAACTGAAAATTTTATTTATTTTTATTTATTGTCATTTGCTAGGGGAGATTAGAAACAAATTTTGCTATTTTATTGTATGTTTGCTCTAGTTTAGAGAGAAGTGAAGACTGAAGGTCAGTAAAAACTGGAGCTGCATACAAAAGACAGGGTAATAGGAGAGACAGGGTCAAAGAGGTTTTGGTGGAGGGTGAAAGCAGTTTGTGGTTATGGTACAGGAGACCAAGTTTTTGGTGGATTTTTGTTTTGCAATGATGGATATGTATGTCGAATTTTAATTCATCTTCAGTTATAACATCAAGTAATTTAGTATGGGGTTCTGGTCTGATAGTGGTATTGCTGAAGGAGGTATTAGAGAAAGTGAATTTGTGTGGTGCCAGTGTTTTAGGAAGGAAAAGTAGAAGTTGAGTTTCTTTTGGATTTAGAATTAGTTGATTATCAGTAAGCTAGGTTTGATGGATGTAAAAGTGTCCTGGGTAAGAGCAAAGAGTTCTGGGATGCTGTGGGCAGTGGTAATAAGGGTTGAGTCATCAGTATATTGTAAGAGTGTGGAGAGATTGGTAGCAGAGGATAAACTGTTAGTAAAAATATAGAACAAGAAAGGACCCAATATAGAGTCTGGGAGACACCGGTGTTAACAGGATGAAACGGGGAGGTGACAATTTTCCAGCGTATAGATTCTTTTCTATTAGATAAGTAGCTAGAAAACCAGCTTACAGAGGGGGTGGAAAGATGAAGGTCATAGAGTTTAGTTAGCAGTTTAGAGTGAGTGAGTGAATCCTGAAAGCATCGACATATGAATACTGATCATATTTTTGGATATTCAAGAGGGTCTTCATCTTTTGGAACTTATTACCCTTTTACCATCCCTATAGAGTTGGAAGGCACTTCCACTCAACTTGCAGACAGATAAGTTTATAATTTTAAAATTATTCCTTCTTTTTCATGCATGCAGATTCAGATTTCTTGAGTACAGAATTAGGGACCTTAGAGATGGGTACAGTGTTTAAGACTTGATGCATTATGTCATGGCAGATAGTATCAGGAGGTACATATGACCCCCTGAATGTGGTAGGAAGACAGTGAAAAATTTGTGCCAAGAAAAGCGTTTGTATGAAATAAGAACCCAGCTGTTGGTCACTGCAAAGGACCTTCTTGAGGATCAGCTGATACGTGAATACTCTCAAATACATTATTTAGTTAAGATTCAGTGAGGATTAGGCTTATTAATACTTAAATGTCAGTGATACTGCAGTGATTATTAAGACAGTGGTGGGGTACCTTTAGGACTGAACATTTATGGTGTACATTGCTCAAAGCCTAGTGAAAAGAATGTGTTTTAAACTATAAGGATCAGGCCTGTCATGGTTATATAATATGACAAGGAAGTTTGCAATCAAATCACATTTTAAATCACATGAGACAAAACTTTGAACTTATTACAGTCATCTCTGTAGTCACTGCCTACTGTTGTAAAGGGATAGCCCATCACAGCAATAATCACTTTTAACACACTGTCCATTAGCTGCAGTCGTCTTCACAGCACAAATGCAGCAGTACATTTCCTGCATGTGCTCGTCGTTATCATCATCGCCCCTCTCTTTCCCATTTTGTACATGACGTTGGGATGTTACATCGTGTAGTCGTTGTCTGCAAATTAAGTGGCACAAAGCTAGGCGCTGACTACTGAATCTCATTTTTGTAACCCGTCAACATTTCAGTTCTTCCAAAGAATGAAGCTCTCAGAGTTAGTGTATTTGGTGACGGGGTGCGGAGACATAGCCCCCCTCCCCACTGCACAGTAAGTAGTTTCAGCTAGTTACCATCAAACTTGTGCTCTTCAGAGAGTACTAGTACTCACCTGACATTTACTCCCCTGGGGGGGGGGAGGGGTGCTAGGGATGCTGCTTAATATTCTTGCTATTCTCCGCAGCTGTAACCTACAATGGAGTATCAAACCGTTTTTAATATTACAGGTAAATCGTACATTATATTTAAATATAATACTTCATAAACACACTACCTCTTTTGTTGACAAAGTGTTAGCACAGTGTAAGCCAGCCTTTCCAATCTGATGACATAGATAGACATTAAAAGTGTTAATGAATTCACAGATGAAAAACAAAGAAACAAAAAATATGCCATATAAGGTGACACTCACAGACAGCTGCTGTTCTCGGCTTAACCCAGCCATTTTTGATTATGTTGTTAATAACTCAGTCAAGGCCAGCTCAGTAGACCGGGGGGTGGGGGGGGTGGAACTGGAACCGTGTCACTGATGACTAGGTTTTGATTACCAACCTATTGAAGAACCAGTTGGGAAAGGGTAGGAGGAACCATCCAATGTCTTTTTATAGCTCACCTATCCTAATGGAAGGTGTTGCCATGCCTCACTAAATTGGCACCATCTGAAGGAAGGGACAGAAGTGGCCTAAAAATAAAACTTAAATCTTTTGAACAATGCTTACACTCTTGCAGAACGTTATGGGTTGTATGGTAATCCATCTTCATCTGGGTTAAGTTGACTCTGTGTAGAGGACATTGCATAATGCTTGCTGGCCAACATGCGGTGACTATAGAAGCATATAAACATCTTCAAGACCCCTCCTGCCAGTGGGAATGACAGCTGATTTCCATGGCTGTCAGACCTCTTGCCCCCCACCCATCTTTCCAGATGTAGATAAGGGAAAAATAAATGGGCTTCTTGAAAGGAAAGACTTGATGATCATGGAGGGTAATAAGTCAAAAAAGACAAAAGAAGAAACAAAAAAATAACATAATAACCTAGATGATAGCAGTCATACTTCTGTGACACTGGAATCAGGACTTCATCTCTAGAGAGGATCCCTGGGAAACAACTGTAGAAGCAATGGAAGGTTCATAATAACCTGAGAATTGACATGATATATCTGTGCCTGCCCAAGATAGTCAGAAGTGGAGAAAGTAGGCAGCTCCATTTGTTGCATTCATGAATCCTACTACTGGAATCCTACTAACTCTAGTTTAATGTTTTATATCTGTATATATCATATATATCAGATGCTTTTGCAGATCTGATGAATTTCTTCTGAGTAAAAATCATACAAGTACCTGCAGAACTGGTTATGACATACAATAATAAAATGCTTCCTTTTTTCATATGTGAAGATGAAAATCTAATATTTATTGTAATTTATTAAACAATACAGTTTACTGAACTCCTGACACATCATTACTGTGATTTAAAAGTTAGAAGCTCTAGTTAGATGACACATCTTGCATTAGGGAAGAACATTCACATTTTTAGATTTCTTTGAAGTGAATTAATTGTAAAAGTTTGCAGAACTTTTTAAATGGAAACTTTTAAATAAAAGTGAAAGAAAAACATTGCAAAAACCTAATCATTACTTAAGAATTCTTTAGTTACATGACCTAGACAGGTGGAAGTATACATCAGAAACTACTTAAACAGCAAATTTTGAACAAGTAAAGTTCTAAAATTGTTCTGCCACACTAAAAGGAATTATCTCACTAATTACTGCACCATTTCAAATGTATTTAATGCTGAATCTTCTTATGTATATGGATTATTTCTTCTTTGTGCCGGCATCACTCTACTAATACTACTGCATATTTTGAAACAGTTGTATTCAATTTTTTTCAGCAGTAGACATAAATTCCCTTGTGTCTAAAAAGATGTCAGGAAACAATTAATGTTGAGCTTTATTAATGCAGATGCATTAGTTCATTTCAGGAGTGGTATAAGATTTGTGTTGTTTACTGAAAATGAGGTCTCAGTGCACCTATCAAGATGTTCCTTTTCTCAGGAGAGACCCCAGAAAACCATAAAGCTAGAACAATAGATTTTACTGGTCATCTAAAAGGTACAATTTAAAATGATCTTCTGAGTGGTTCCTGAGGTTGACTGAGAGACTAAAGGAGAGAGCTGAATAATATGCTGATTTATAGCATTCACGTAGCACCTGTGTTTTGACATTTTTTATGTGAAGTATTGGTCCACTTTGGAGGATATTGTTAAAAAGTGCCCTTATCCACAACACTGAACAATTAAATTGTGCTGGTTAACTGGATTGTACTGACAGGGGAAGAAAGTGTGAACACTTAGTGTTACACAAAGGAAACTCACGTAATGCATGGAAAACAATAAACATTCTGCTTGCCTTTTTATGGACCTGGAGGTGATTCAAATTACTGCAGATCATTAAATGCAGTTTAATAGGGCGGCCACGGTGGTGCAGTGGTTAGCATTGCCACCTCACAGCAAGAGGTTCTCCAGTTCGATCCTCGGCTGGGGTGCCTTCTGTGCGGAGTCTGCATGTCCTCCCTGTGGTCGCGTGGGTTTCCTCCGGGTGCTCCGGTTTCCTCCCACATCCCAAAGACATGCTGCAGGTGGATTGGACACTCTAAATTGGCCCTAGGTGTGCGTGTGAGTGTGCCTTCTGTGGAAGGTTGGGCGCCGGGCTGGCAACTCGACACCGTAAAACTCCACTGCCATTCAATGTGCGGACAAGGTGATCCGCTGTGGCGACCCCTAACCGGGAAAAAGCCGAAAGAAGAAGAAGAAGAAGAAGATTAAATGCAGTTTAATAAGGTACTGCCACAAGCACAGACAATAGGTGTACTATGAATGGATGGTACATACCCTGGCGTATCACACAGGTACATAATTGGTGAACTGAATGAAAGGTATTATTAAAAGTTTATAGATAGTTATACATACTATAATGTAGTCCTATATATATTACATATATATGTTCTTGCTGAGTGTTTTTTTTGTCATTTTTATTATTCTTGTTCTGATCATATTATTTATTTATTTATTTATTTATTTATCTTGCAAAAAGTGGCTGGAATTTGCATAAGGATTAAGGTGTTTACTTCACAGACATAGAGCACAGGGTTTGATTTTCACCTTTGGGAAACTGGCTAAGCTTAAAATGGCAAACACAGGCAACTAGCCCAGTATGTGACCCACAGGCTCTGTAGAAGGCCCTGAGAAGGATGAAGTATGCCTAAACGTTTCCAAGGAGATAGAGAAAACCCGCAGAGGCAGGGTATGCAAACAGACAAGGAGGAGACAAAGTCCCAGAAATCGGAAACAGAAGGAGAAACTTGTGGAAGACTAGAGAAAACAAGGAGTCCCAGGAATCAAAAAGAGGTTTATGACTAGAAGAGGATGGGTAAAACAAAAGAGAACTAATAAATAACAAAAGTAGTTTTATCTAAGTAATTAATACTCTCAACTTAGAGGTAAGCAGGGAGGAATCTTTGGGGCATTGAGTTGAGCTACCCTTCCTTGGAGAGGGGTGGGACATAGAAACATTGATGCCTGCCTTAGTTGGAGAAGTGACCGAGCCATCCACCTCTTGAGGCATAATTAATGACGGATGTCTCAGTCTATGTGAATTTCCAGTAATCTCTCTGAATGTTAAAAAGGCCCCATGGGAAAATGATGCTGTTTGTCAGACCTGGTAAGATGTGTTGAGGGTAATGGGGAGGAACTTCCCAGTGGGCCCACCACCAGCTTACCCTTAGTGTGAAGTGCAAAACAGCTTTTACTGTGTAGGGTAGCGAAGGAAAAGGAAGATGTTACATGGCAGTTGCTGGTCTCCAAATCATTATGTACAACAGTAATGTATATGGCTCACAGCCACATGCTGGGGGTGGGACTTGGGCATGGACAGGAGGTGATGGTCATGACCCAGCTGTATTGGCCTGGCATAATTATAGAAACTGAAACATAATAATTATAGGTAGATTGCATTTCTTAAGCATTTATTAAAATCTTACAGACCAGGGTAGACTCATCAGTGTAGCATTCACTCCAGCACTTTATTACATTTGATTTTACAAAGCCATTTTGACATCAAATGATTACTAGGACTTATTTAGGGTATCTTATTCAAAGATGATTTTGGATTCCCAAACAGAACAATATAACCACTTAGATGCTAATAAGTACATGTTGTATAATTAAGTTTATGTACGATTCATGAAAATGTACTTCATGGATTGTATTTCTGAGTTAACTTTGACCAGTTTCCATGTCACTCTCTGCTCTGGACCATTCATGAACCAAAAATGCATTTCAGTGGGGGAAGAAATTCCAAGAGTCATAGCAGATCTTCTGTAGTTCTGTAACAATCAAACTTCTCAGCCTCTTAGCATATTAATTCCTGACAAAGCCAAAAATAATGGAGAAACAAGGGCACAAAATTAGAGACACATTTTAAAGATTACTCTTATAAACTCAGAAAGTTGCTAGAATAACAGGTTTTGCATTAGCATGTGTTTTCTGTGAAACATAATATTTGTTAATTTTAACTTGTTAATACAGTTTTATTACTTTATATAAATGTAAATGTGCCTTTATCACGTGTGATAATTCAATAAAGTTTTAAAAAAAAAGTCTGAAACTCATATATCTGTCATTATGTAGAGACTTCATTCCTCAGTGATTTGCCAGAAAAACATACATTTTATGAGGAACAGACAAAAAAATACAAGGCAACAATCTGGACTTTTTTTCAAAAATCCGGACAGTAGAGAGATATGACAATCAGAGATAGGTGCTTGTTCATTGTGCTTCATCTTAGGAAATCCCCGTTAGTGGTTTAAAGGTAGAGAAAGACTTTCTAAACTATTTAAACCTATAAATGAAATCAAGTGCCGTATTTTTTTGGGAAGTGATGGATTCGAAGTGAGGCAAAGGGAACAATAATTTATTGTACTACAATAATTTGTTATGCTACAATAATTTATTATTCTACAATACTTTTTGTATACTACAGTAATTTATTGTACTACATCACTCTGTTATTTTATGGAAGAGACAATTTCATTTCTCACCACTGAGATATATATATATACACATTGACTACATTCACTTTCTCATTAGAGCAACTATAATATTCAACATATTGCTTTATATCCATGTTTTCTTTTTCAAAAATTGTATAGTAACTGAATTCAAAATATATGGTAACATACTACATTCATTACTCCAGTATTATTGCCAGTATTTTAAATATAAATATCTCTAAAACACTTTAGATATGTTTTACATACAGATATGCAGAAATGTATACACACACACACTATATATATATATATATATATATATATATATATATATATATATATATATATATATAGTTTACTATCATTTTAATGATTGCTAAAATGTCAACTCACTAAATAATGTGACTAGATGGTCACAAGATGAGAATGCCAAGAACTATTTGTTCGAACACCCAGACTTGCCCTCTTTTAGCACTTGTTCCTGTGTCTGCGAAGGTTAGGAGATTCAGTGTTTGACATTCTTTGAACAAGTAGTCCTCAGAATTCTCATCTTGCAACTTTCTGGTCACATTATTTAGTGATTCAACATTGTAGTGATCACCAAAACAATAGTAAACCTATGTATAATATATGTAGTTGTACTCACTTTTGAAGAAACACCCAAAACACCAACTTTTCATATGTCGAGCACAAAACATCAGCAACGATAACACTGAGATGCTACTATACATATGAACCAAACAGCAAAAGCAACCAGTGCAAATCATAAACCAAGTAGAATCCAAAAACCAAAATGATCAGTACAACCAAACGGTTCCGAGTATGATTTTTATTGAAAAAAAAAATTTAAATATTACCGCTTTCATCAAACTTATTGTAGACATCTTCAGAAAGAAATAAAAAGACATAAAAAGGCCATAACATCATGAGAACACTCTAAAACAGCCCCTTTTTGTATCAAACAGGAAGTGTGCAACAAACAGGAAGTATGTAACAATGTATCAAAAGACCGCCAAAATTCTTAACATGACCTGTGCAATTTAAAAATGATCTGTTTTGCTTAAAAACAACACTAAAGCTTTGTAACACTGAAAACCACTGTCAGAAAGTCAAACAAGAAAATATTAAAAGAGCCACATTGAAAGTAAAACTAGCATCCCATCACTGAATAATCTAAATAAACAGGGCACAGAAAAAGTAACTTTAAAATGTGCAGTCAAAACTCAAAGTTTAGAAGCCTTATATTTCAGTTCACTGGTAATAGATACTGCTTCATTTAAACCTGGTACACTCGTGTCATCCAAACGTAACTGTCAACACAGTTCTGTATACAGTAATAAATTCTGCCAGTCCCCTTTGTTCTTTTCATCTATAATCCTTTCAAGAAAAGAAAATCTAAACATAGAAAAATATTTGCAGATTATTGCATGCCTTGCTAGGGCACTTATATTGTCTCTTTTTAATGCTGTACAAATGCTGATAAATACATTTATTGAGTGAATTGTTGGTCTTGCGTATATAAAAGACTGTGCATGACTGACACCATGTAGAGCAAAAATAACTGCCCCCAGTAAGCCATCTTCTAATAGTGTCCCACAATGTCCCACTGTAGTTATTTTCTATATACATGTATTGTTTGCACCGGCCACATTCTCAAAGCTTTCAGTGCATGATTTTTTATCTGGTCTCTCAAGAATTCTCTTGATGTTTGGACGATTTTTATAGGTGCAAGAAGGCATACCATCAAAGTAACCTTTAAAATCACTTTTATTCTGTACTATTGGCCAGTTTTTTAATATAATATTCCTGATGTCTGCTGCATCTAAGGAGTAATGAACGATAAGATTTTTATTACTTATATTTCTTTGTTCACCTCTGTTGATTTCTGTCACAAAAGGAAATATTGCCAGCCTAGTCTGTCTTTGTCTGGAATTTTGTAAATAATTATATGTCATTTGAGAATATTAATATGATTTATATAGAAGTGTGACAGAGGGAGATACTGCCAGCACAGCTGTCTGGAATTTTGTAAATAATCATATGGCATTTGTGAATATTAACATTATTCATATGCTTGTCTTACAAATGTATTAGATCTGTATGTTATGTGTATATTAAATTGCTGGTACAGAAGTGTGTGTTGAACAGGTTTTGTATAGTACTGAGCCCAGGTGTGTGTGACCACAGTATACCCTGCTGGATTAGAACAGAAATGTATATAAACTGTTGTACCTGTATAAATGTATATGTTTTAACAGTGGGAACTAGAATATAGAGGGAAATAGTTCAAATTAAATTGTTTTATGACTGTGCTATAAAAGTTAGCTTCAATGCAGCAAGGAGACAGGATGTCTAGAACTAGGGAGACTTCTGAATTATATTGTGTTTTATTGTTCTAGGACTTCCAGGATCTGCAAACATCTGAGGAAAGCCTTTATTTATGTATTTTTCATAGGGGAGATACTAAATATTGGTAGTTTCTGACAATGGGGGGTTAGTTTGAGAATTAAAGTCAGCTGAAAAAAAGTGATGTCATTCAAGCTAACTCAGCAGTAATATTTTATATTAATTTAAGAACTCTCTGAGAGAGAGAGAGAGAGAGAGAGAGAGGGAGGGCATTTTGTATTTTGTCTTTGACCTAGAAACATCCACTCACTACTTCTGCCTGCTTGTTGTTCTGTAAGTAAGTCTAGGGTACAGTAATTTCTCTTAGATACAGTTAGGAATATCGTGAAGTATAGCTTAGATGTTTTCTTTATTTATTTGTTACTTTCCTGCAATGTTGTTTTAAATATTTCCTGTGATTTTGAACTCTGAAGTAACTGTGTTTGTTTATTGTCGTGTTGTCTATTTCTTTTATTATTTATTATTAAATATATTTAAACCTTTCAATTGTGGCTGGTCTGTTTGCAGATATTTAAGCTCTTAAAGAACTTGCATATGTATTTGGTGACACTGTGCAGGCCACTCCTAAATAGCCTTGCTCTTGGTCAGACTACCATTTGGATTAATAGAACCATTACACAGTAGGACTGGGCACCCTTTGTTAAGGGTAAAAAAGTAAACAGGCAAACCAACGTGTTCTTGCACAAGAAACGGTCACTTTAATATGATAAAATCTCCAGAGACTTAGTGCTTTCGCGTTTTACAATCCAGGCATCATCAGAGTCAAATAAAAATGCACAACAGTCACATTAATAGGAAAAACAAACTGACATCATTTCCTGTAACATCATGCATTCATGAATAATGTACTAGTTTATGAATGACATTCATGTTATTAGAATTACTGGAATAATAAATCCATATATATGTTGTTAAAAGTTGTTAGAACTTGTTTACAAATATTATTATTTTTTTTTTTTAAATTTCTTTGCTAAAAACTGCTAGTATTCACTCAGGCTTGAAGGAGCCAGTATTTAAACCTGTTTTGCTCTTTTTTTCAAGGTACTCGAGAAATTGTGTCATTAATTCCAGGTTTCACTCTGGCATTGAGTCTTAATTGACATTCAGTTTCCTTGATCTGCAGATCAAGGTCAACGCCGCCCCCTCTTGTACTGGCCAAAGTTCTGTCAATAACAAAAAAATAGGAACTTTTTGAAATTTGTACACTCTGAACTGTGTGTGTAAAGGGAGCTGGTACACTTTGCATTTCTAATATCCCTGTTGTGTTCTATAATCCTATCATGAAGTTTCCTGGTGGTCTTGCCCATATAAAATGCAGGGCAGGAAATGCAGGTAGCAATATAAACAACATTTTTAGTGTTACAATTACAGCGCCCTGGACACTATAAGTTCCTGCCATAAGAGTCAATCTGGACATAGGGTCCATCATTAATAAATCTAAAGCTTGAACGGAAGCCACATTTATGCATCCTAGAGATATAATTGTCATTTTTAGTATCCATGTCCCTCTCCAAAATTTCTTTAATATTTTTGCCTCTACTAAAAGCAATTTTAGGCTCTGACCCTAATTTGTTTTTCAGGTCATCATCTAAGAAGGCTCCCCAAATTTTGTTCATGCTCCCCTTTAAATGTGAAGCATCTTTATTAAATGGTAAAATCATAACATCATTTTTGGAGCCATCATCATGATTTACCTCTTAGGATGGGTGGGAACCTAGTTGCACGGTTCTTGGTTACCTCTTTCTTAGTTGACAGTAAAAGCTTAATAGGGTACCTCCTGTCCTTGAACATCCCAATCAACTTAAACAATTCTTCAGAAAATTTCTTATCATCACTGATCAACCTGGACAGCTTGACCATCTGTCCCTTGACTATGCTCCTATGCTGGTGTTCAGGATGACAACTGTCAAAATGCAATAATGTATTAGCATAGGTCTCTTTCCTAAATATGTTAGATGATAGTTCTCCTGTGTAATTATCATTTGTGAGAAGAATATCTAAATAATGAATTTCATTTTGGTGTACCCTATAGGTGAACTTTAGGCATTGAGTGGTGTTGATAATGTAATTAAAACATTCTGCCAATTCAGACGTTGTTCCTCTCCAAACTGTAAGTATATCATCCAAAAATCTATAACACACATGTATCCTGGATGTAAAGGGAGACGAAAATACATGCCTCTTTTCCCATTCAGCCAAGAACAGGTTAGCAAAAACTGGGGCACATTTCGCCCCCATGACCACACCTGATTTTTGCCGGACAAATTCACTTTCAAATACCAAAAAATTATTTTTAAGCACCACTTCTAACAGGTCAACCAGTAGATTTACTCAGGTTTGGTTCAAGTGTCCACTTTGTGATAAACATTCTGAAAAATATTTTAAGTCTATGTCATGGGGGATCATAGTAAATAAGTTAACCACGTCAATTGCCACAAGCAAGTCATCCTTACCAAGCTTAGCTGTTTTTAATTGTTCTAAGCAATGCCTTTGTTAAGGGCCTTAAAGTAGCTGATAAAGAGTTGGCTGGTGGCAGTGATAACTACCTTATAGTCTAGACAGAAGGGGGCATAGCTAGTAAACCTGTGCCAGTGGGGAGTATTATTGGGGATCTGGGGATCTGGAGAAAGAGGGAGAAACCAGCCCCAGACTGACTGTGGCCTCTGTGTGCTCTTAAGGGAAATTGCACTTTACTGTGTGTACTTGTCATCCTCTCAGTGTGTACATTCCCCAACTGTTGCCAGTGGTGAGGATTGAGGCTCCTTGATTACTGGACCAGTGCATGGGCATCACAGTTTAATCGGTGCATAAACCATGATGTATAATTGGAACACACTTCTTAGTTCTCTCTGCCCAGATTTCTTCTTTGATCTTCTCAACCAACTCCATAGGATATCCATGATCCAGAAACATGTTTTTTAATAATTTATACTGGCTAGAGCACTCGCCATTGTTTGATGTTAACCTAGAAATTCATGCAAATCAACTTTTTAGAACACCTTTCTTTTGGTAAAAAGGATGGCAACTAAAATGAATTACAGTATGTAGGTTTAGGATATATAGATGTATTTAATGTGCCATCACTATTCTTCACAAGTTTAACATCCTAAAAGTGTATCTTGTGCTCTTCTCTGTGGGATGAAAATCTAAGAAAGTCTGTTGACTTCTCCAGTTCTGCTATGAACACCTCCAGTTGGTGTAAAGTACCTGACCAAATAAAAAAGATGTCATCCAAAAAGTGTCAGTACCTCTTACAATGCTGAAGATAGTCCAATTTAAATACCAAATCCTTTTCCCATTTTAACAAAACCACGTTAACAAAGGTTAAGGTGCAAATTGCACGCATTGCCAGCCCAGATATCAGTTTAAAATATTCTCCATCAAAAAACAGGAAATTATAGGTCAGGGCTGTTTCCATAAAGTCAGAGATGAGTCTAAGCAATATAATAAAATAATGTCACTGAACCATGATAGACCAATGTCATACGGAATCACTGCAAATACATTTTTGACATCCAAGGTGACCTATAGGTTATTTTCTTCACTTTGATTGTGGATAATAAACTGTGATTGATTTTCTTCATATTGTTCGTGTCATTCCTAGTTGGTGGTGCTTACTACTGTTTCTTGGTTTTTCGTGCGCACCATTGATCCCCTTTTTTTGGTTATTTTCTTCACTGTTTGAATTTCTTAATTTATCAACAAAATCCCATGAGTCCTTTAAGACATGTGGAAAGTCTTTAAAGAGAGATTTTAGTTTGATATCCATAAATTTTGCCTTATTGATGATGAGGGAAGACAGTGTCTCCTCCTCCATAACTGAAGATGAGACAGACTGATAGAGGAGTGGTCCCTGCACCTCCAGGCAAGATAACACCAGTCTGGGCCACATGTTACAGATTACAGATAAGTAATTAGTGGGGGTTTGGGGGGGGGCACAGAAGGATTTGATGAACACCAAACAATACTTATGTGGTGGACTTTGCCTCCCTTAACTCCCTATATGGGGGACTTTGCGCTCCACACCCCCACTAATTATATATACCAACTTTGAGGTCACACTAAATTTGGGAAAGGTCAGGTTCTGTTATAGTTACCAGTTAGTAAGTAGTAGGTCACGGTTCATTTATGTTGGCTAGCTATGGCCATTCGATGTATTTCTTTTTGAAGATTTTCCTGTTCGGTAAAAGTCATCTTCAGTGTCTAACATTCGAACTTCAGCCACTCAATGTAATATTAATTTGATGGCTGAACATAGACTCCTGGATCTTCTAGCCCCTACTCATGTACTTGTGGCCTGTTTTGAACCATGTGAGCCATGATATGATTTTGAGCTCTGTGAACGTAGGTGGGCTAGACAAAGGCTAGACCGTATCTGGCCCTACACTTCTCTGCTGAAGTACATTTATTAAATGAGAACTAATTTATTTATCAGGATGAACTTAGCTAGTAGAAGTTTTACTATTTGTCCCAGGAAATCTTTACTACAGTAAATCGATCAGCTGCTGGCTTCCAGGTGATGAGCAGTCTGTATAACCTCTCTTGCCTTGCCACCCAAAAGACTTTATGCAATGATGAATGTGAAGTTGCCCCCTTTTTTCCCCACAAAGCTTACCTCAGTCAGATTGAGTGCCCTGCATGATATGCTCAGGAGGATGCTGAGTAGTTATGGAGCATGTGCAACATCTTTGTATTAGTGTATTTGTCATTCCCAATTACAGTGATTTTGCTCCTCTTGTTCCCATTTTTTCTCAGGTAACATGTGGCCTAGACTGGTGATATCTTGCCTGAGGTGCAGGGACCATTCCTCTACCAGTTTGTCTCATCTTCACTTATGGAGGAGGAGACACTGTCTTCCCTCATCATCAAGAAAGTAGATTTAGATTCTGGCATTCTGGATAATTATAGACTTATATATAATTCCAATTTGTTAGTAAAGTTTTATAGAAAGTGCATGTACAGCTTAAGAGTGACAATGTCTATGGGCTATTCCCATCTGTTGTTTTTTTTTTTGGTGTAGATATAACACTAAGATGGCACTGACCAGGATCTTTAGTAATCATCTAATGGCAGGGGATCAACATTTCAACCTAGTTTTGGTCCTGTTAGAGCAGCTTTAAGTATATGGCATGGTTGGCCACAGAGTGCTCTCAAACTGACTTAATCATTACTTCAGCATTACAGGGGTAGTAGGTTCATAGGCTCATAGGTAGTTTCAAAGATTGTAGTCCAGAAGACCATTAAGGAGCCTAACCCAATTTCCCAATTGCCACAGAGTGCTGTTTGGTTAAGTGGCTTGCTCATAGTCAAACAGTAGGCAAATGAAGGCTGAAGGAATCAAACCCTGTACAAGAGGAAATAGCTCATTAATAGCTCATAGTCTTAATCCTCTGCAATAACTGCCAGCCCCAATTAATGTAGCAGACTGGTTTGTCTATTACCTTTCTCGATGAACTTAGGGGGTAGTTCTATGTGCCAGTTAATTCAGCTTCCCTATTTTTCAGTGAGTATAAACTGGATGAGACTTATACTCGTTGAGCCCATGCCCCAGACCTCCAAATACATGATCTCTGTTTTGCATACAGAATCGTTGCCAGTGCAGTTTCTACTTGTGTGTGGGCAGTGATTCAAATAGGTTCATAGCTTCATAGGACGATACATGGCTATTGGCCCAGAGGCCCTTATAAGCCTAGCCAAAAATTTCACCCTTGTTCCCACAAAGTCAGCACCTGTTTTCTCTGTCCAGCAGGGACACAGGTGGGATCCCAGGGGTATATTTTCTCTTTCCCATCCAGTCATCCAGATTCCTCTTAAAGAGGGCTAGTGAGGTACTCTGCTTCACATGGAGAGGAAGTCTATTTCACAGATGGGGAAGTCGTTGGGACACAAATCTTTCCCGCCAAGTTCTATTAATGTTATAGACCAGGTTGAGACCTTTTGTGTGAGTTGTTTGAGTGGAGTTTAACTTACGGACATGCAGCAACTCCATCACAGCTGAGTCTGAGACGGCCTTGTATGCCAGACGCAGGCCACCTCTGAGCAGTCTGTATGAGACTGAGTAGAGCGACAGGGCTTTTAGCCTGTCTGTATAGGATAGGTGTTTGAGACCCTGCATTTTCCTGGTTAGGAACCTCTGTGGTCTCTCCAACTCCTGCATGTGCTTGGCAAGGTACATGCTGAAGGGGGCATTGTACTCGATAATGGGTCTGATAAGGGAGGAGTATAGGGATGTTATGACCTCCTTGTTTCTGGATGAAATGCCCTTACTTATGAGGTGGGCCATGTAGAATGCCTTCCATACAATGGAGGCAACATGGTGGTCAAAAGTCAGGCTGCTATCAACCTGGGTGCCCAAGTCCCTCATGACTGATTGCATGCTTAGTACATTGTTGACACTATTTTCCCCAAAGGGGATAATGATGCATTTTTTGGCATTCAGTTTCAGGCCATGCTTCTGGCACCAGTCATTAGTTTGGTTAAGGCCTTCTTGGAGGATGTTCACATCACTAGGAGAATTTATGACAGTACCCAGCTTGCAGTCATCTGCAAACTTGGTCAGCCACAGACCACTGGTTTTGGCTTGTAACTCAGAAAAGTTTATTCCAAACTGAAGAGGCCCCAAGACCAATCCTTGGGGTATGCCACTTGTTACTGATCTACTACTCGCTTCCCTTATTTTGACTGAGTGGGTTTCATCTGTGAGCCAGTTAGCTACCCATCTGGTAACACACAGGTTGATGCCTAGCTGAGAGAGTTTATGTATTATGCCTGAGTGGGGAATAATGTTGAAAGCTTTGTCTAGGTCAAGGTAGGTGGTGTGCACTGTCTTGCCCACATCCATGGCTTTGATGACTGTTTCAAAGAAGACCATGTTTAACAGACATGATCTCCCTTTGACAAAACCAAACTGTGTGGGATCAAGCATTTAGAGGTTGCCAATGTTCTTGTTTATAAGGTCCATGATAATGTGTTCCATGGCCTTGCAGATCAGGCTAGTAAGGCTGATGGGCCTATAACTGCCTGAGTCATTGGACGCTCCACCTTTGTGCAGAGGGATGACAGTGGCTGTCCTCCATTTAGCTGGGATGAAGATGTTGCACAGGCTTTGGTTGAATAGAGTGCCTAGTGGTGCTGAGAGCTCTTGCCTGAGCTCATGTAGGACACAGCCAGGGATGTTGTTGGGTCCCATGGAGGCTGTATTTTTTGCCTTTGAGAGGGCATTAATAATCTGCTCTCTGGTGATGAGGGGAGGGGGTAGGTGCTGGGGATGTCCTGGTTTACTGATGGGGAGGACAGTGGGGTGAAGTTTTCACTGAACTTGCCTGCCAGCAGGTTGGCTATATCTATGGCATTTGTGTATGTGGCACTTTTTTAAGAAGGCCTTGTGATTATCCTTAGTGGATGTGGCCAATTTGGACTCAAAGTTAGCCTTAGAGGATTTCACCAGTGACCTTATTTGCTTTTTCAGACAAAGGAGAGATTGCTTC
This sequence comes from Protopterus annectens, assembly GCF_019279795.1. Classification (NCBI taxonomy): domain Eukaryota; kingdom Metazoa; phylum Chordata; order Ceratodontiformes; family Protopteridae; genus Protopterus; species Protopterus annectens. The sequence continues at coordinate 305,440,333 of NC_056747.1, read as the reverse complement.
CAACTTGGCAACTGCTCTTTCTTGGCCCGGGACAGCAATTTCTTTTTCTTTTATTATAGAGTCTGTTTATTGCTCCTGTCTACCAGACAAGTTTACTCTTCCTTGAGGAAGATGATTTGGTCCTGTCAGGTATAGCTGAGTCCATGCACCTGTATAGGTGCTCATATAGTTTCTTGGACATTAGTGCTTGATTCAACTGAAGGGATGGTGGCTACGAAGCTGCTTATACCTGCTCTCAGGAGGTTGTAGTCAGCTTTGGAAAAGTTTTTTTGTTTGACCCTGGCAAGGGGGGTGGGGGGGGGTGGGGGGGGTCAGGGGATATGGTGATTTCAAAAGTGATTGTTTTATGGTCAGAGTTTACCAATTAGGATGACACTGTAGGGGTGCTACAGTGGCTACTCATGCTGGTTAGTACCAGGTCCAGGATATTTTCACCTCTTGTGGGGGTGTCTACCAGCTGATCCAATACATTGGCATTGACGAAGTCGAGGAATCTCTGAGCATTCGTGTTTGAGCTAGAATAGGTCTTCCACATGGTTGGGTAGTTATATTCACCCAGGATCAGGCTAGAGGGTTGAATCTTGATAGATTCAAGTAAGTCCAGATAGGAGGAGTGGGCCTCCTGAGTCATGGTTGGGGATCTGTAGCTAGCTATGATTTGAATAGGTGTTTTGCCAATAGTTAACTGCACCTGGAGTGTTTCCTGTGCGTCATACTGTTTGACCAGCCTGGCATGTATGTCTTTGATAAGTATTGAAATTCCACCTCCTTTGTAACCGTCTGTTTGGGGTCTGAAAGTATGTGGGACAAGTAACCTGGTAAGGCTGGAGTGCTCTCCACAGCTTTGAATCAGGTTTCAGTGACTGCACAAATGTCAGCATCTTCCAGGGTGAGGAATGCTTGCAATGAATGCAGTTTCTTGTTAAGACTCCTAGCATTTAGCAGCATGACCTCTACATTTCATTTAGAAGAATTTTTCACATTGATAATTTTATCCTCATGACTTTGCCTTAAAATGGCACTATGGGGGAGGCAAGAGCCTTGGCCAGAAGCCTGAAGCCCAGGGAAACTAAGCCAGTTGTTAAAAATCAATAATTTTCTGTTTGTAATGAGGCATCATTCTGGGTGATGGTAGTATGCTGCTTAAGGCTAGGGTCATACCTGCCTGGGACACGCATTCATTGAGCTCAATCATGTCTCTCTTCATATTGTCCAGAGAGGTACATGTCAAGTCATTCACACCAACATGGATTATATCAGAGTCATAACAGTAGCTGCTGTTGAGAGACTTGAGTGCGTGAGTGTTTGGGCTTTTGATTTTCCTCCATTTTGGTACAACTGTGACATAAGAAATTTAGGGAATGTGAAAGAAAACCAACCTCAGAAAGGGAGGAGAAAACATTGACTGGGAAGAATCCTGCTGCTCTTCAGTAAAAAGCAGTTCAAGCTCCAGCTTTTGTGCAAGACATGACTTCCAGTAATCTACATGAAAAAATAAGTCAAATGTGCTCGGAGATTACTAAAATAAATTAAACATGCTTAAGGGGTATATCAACAACATGCTGGGAAAAATGGAAGAAGCTTTAAACAGATATTTAGGTGAGCTGATAAAATTGTAAAAATCAGAGGTCAAAATGAAGAAAAGGCTGGCTGAGCATGAGACTGCTCAAGAAGAGATGTTTCAAAAATGGTAGAATTAGAGGACAGAGCGTGTAGGGAAAATCTAAGATTTTCTGCTGTATCAGAGAAACTGGAAGGAACAGACTGTATTAATTTTATGAAAGCACAAATAAGCAACTGGACTGGTATTCCACAGCAAGAGTTGTTAATTGAAAGGGCATATCATGTGTATGCTCCAAACATGGCCATGAGAATGCAACCAAGGTGCCTAATAGTAAAGCTGCAATAAGGACATAGGCTAAAATTTGGAGACAGCAGAGTGTTTGTGGAAAATGATTACTCAGTGTACACCAGGCAGAAAAGGAATACATTTATTGTAGCAATCAGAGAATGTCAAGAAGCAGGTGTGAGATTCACACTATCATCAGCATATTTCCTCTTGGAAGGTCAAAATAATGTTTTGATGCAGAACATTCTAAGGATGAAATACAAAAGTTTGTCCAACAAAAAGTGAGCTATTAAACTTAAGAGGGATCTGCTTCTTAGTCTTCTGATAATAAACTCATATTGAGACTATGGCAACGAAACCTTTTCCAATGTTCTGAAGATAAATGTTTGAGAGATGGAAAAAAAAAGCACAAGAGTTGACTAGAAGAACCAGGAGTACATTGGAAATAAACGAGAGACTGGAGCTGGGAGTTGGAGTTCAACAGTAAGAAAACTAGCAACTTGAAAATTAATGAATAAATATGGGATTACAAAGCATCAGTCACATTTAAGTGTGGTGGAACACGAAAAGCTGGAAATATTGAACTTATTTGACTTTGTTAAACTTATACAGGGACTCCAAAGCATATGCCATACTTTATGTCATTAATGTTTGGAAGAAAGTAAAGGAGATGGTTCGAGGAAGGAAAGAGGTAACTGTAAGTAAAACGTTTTTGTTTTGTTCTCAACAGTATTTTTATAAAACATAACATATACTGCATGTTATATAGTAAAGCTTTTTCAGTTATTTTTGTGTGTAATAGAGATACTAAACTAAACATGTTTCCTTTTTACCTTCTTCTTTCTTCTTGTTCAGTTTTAAGAACTGTAGGCACTGTAGTGTAAAAAAAGAAGAATTTTTGTACAAAAGAGCATGATAAAAGTAAAACTGATCTTCTTTTTCTCACTTTTGCATAGGCAAATGACTGGATTAAGGCCCTTGGCTTGTTGCAGCAACAAGGCTTAAGTGGAAGCAAGTAAATAAAAGAACATTGAATGTAATGAAAGGTTTTCTTTTAGCAAATAAATGTTCAAAATGCAACATGAGACGCTTGTAGCTGAAGGCAGCTGTGTGTCTGGTACTCATATTTCTATAGAGACAACCTGATAAGGGCAATAAAAATATTTTTTTTCTTTTAATGGCTAAAGGATGTTTTCTGAAAGCATTCAAGTTGCTTTCTTCACCAGGAAGTGGAATAAACATAAGACAAAAACAAACAGCAGTTACTGTAAGTAGAAGCACAAGGTGTACCACACATCTTAGCTTGGATAGCCTTCATTACAGGTTAACTAAAACCTGTGATTATAGCTATCTGTTTTTCACAAATGTCCCTATTAGGAGTGTTGAATTCCATTACGTTAATAGGTTCTGGGGTGTTCTGGGATGTGTTTGTCTTGCTGTTTCAGGGTTTTTATTAAAAAAAATCCTTGTAAGATGCAACATATGTTCAAATGGATTTGACTAGAAACAACTGTATAAAAGATCAACTGCCAAACATTAGTGTATGCATGTAACACAAAAGCTGAAACTAGTCAATTAAAAAAGCTGTTATGCATAACAGGTGGGAATAGTAACTTATCATAATGGCAGCACTTTCCATATTATCCATATTATCTTTAAATGTGAATGGTCTCACAGGTACACACACACACACACACACACACACACACACAAGAAAAAGTAATGGACTGTATTAAAAAATGCAGAGTACAAATAGTTGTGCCGCTGGAGACAAATTTGGAAAGAGATGAGGTTGTACATTTGAAAAAGAAAGGTTTTCAAGACGGTTATTCAGTGGAATAACTGAGACAAAGGAAAATGGGAGCACTTATATTAATTGCTAGAGGAGCTCCAATAGTGATAGAAGAGGAACAAATAATAATGGTAGATTTGTAGTAGTAAGGGGCTACTGGCAGGAGAGAATGATTATATTCCATCTAAAGCTACTACAAAGGAGCTTAAGAATATTGTGGGGGAGTAGTACTTATAGGTGAGGACTGGAAGTTGATTTTCAGTGAGGATGTATGGAGGTGCTAAAAGAAGAAATATGACAAAAGAGGGTAGATTTTTGAAAACAATTTATTAAAATATTTGGTATAGAACATGTGATTCCAGTAGTAGGATCTCAGAGAGAATTTGCATATTATTCCCTAATGTACAAAAACTGGGCTAGGCTAGACATAAATGATATTTCTCAGGAACATGTGCATTTAATTGAAAGTTTTGATACATATCCAATAACTATTTCAGATCATGCACCAAAAATATCTAAAATAATAATTCAGGGTAATGAAATAAAAATGAGACACTGGTGCTTCCCCAACTATCTGTTAAAGAGAAAGGAATTTAAGGAATGGGTAGTGGAAATTATTCGGGAGTTGTAGTTATTAGGGAAGATAAGACATTTCTTCATAAAATGTAGCAAGAGAGTGGGATAAAGTAAAGGTTTAAAAGGAGGGTAGAAATAAAAGAAAAAATAGATATAGTTAAGAAGCAACAAGAATTATTTAGAGGGACTGACAAAGATCAAAGCATTGCAGAACAAGCGGGAAGGGAACAAGAAGAGGCACATCTCCAGAGTGCTAAAGAGGAAATAAGGGACTACATGGATAACATGCATGAATTTAGAACGATTGCTGTCAAGCAACTGCTTTTTTATTTTTATTTTTGATGATAACTCCAGAGCACAAAAGTTTTTAGCACAATAGTTCAGGCAACAGCAAGTAGAAAGGGTTGCTGTTGTGGAGCTTATAACAAGGAAAATAATCAGAGATACTATAGAGGTATTAGAAATATTTTGGAAATTTTATGAAAATATGTATAAAGCAGAGTGATATACTAATGTGGAAATCAAGTAAAAGTACAAATGGAAATGTTTATGGAAGAATTAAATATGCCAAAGTTAGAGGTAGGTGAAGCTCAATTACTATCAAGTAAAAAATACAATCCCAAGATGATAAAATGACCAGTGAAACAAAAGAAGAACAAATAGTAGAAAAACACTGGAAGCAACACAGCAGACAATCCAAAGACAGTATCCAATTTAATGAAAATAGTAAGCACTTTCGAGGGTCCACCTCTTCATCAGACTAAAAACAATTAAATGATAAAACAAGCTCTTTAAATACCCCTCCCTTCCCTCATTAAATACATCAATTAATGCATCAATTAAAACATTTAAAAAAATAGACCATGATTTACCTTAATACATATGCTAATACTTAAGCTGTCTAGCTTTAAGGAAAGGTTTGATGGAAACCATACTATTTAAACCTGGCGCTTTATCTGCATGCAGTAACATTAGCCATCTCTGTTCTGTGGCTTCAGTGATATTTTTCATATCACCTCCTCTTTTCCTATCTGCAACCAATTCCAAAGCCAAAAACTTAAAAGTGTGTTCTCTACCTTTGTTCTTTACATGCACAGCTAATGCACTATTCTGTTTCATGTTTTTTTGTATCTCGGACATGTTCCAATATCCTGTCTTTGAATTGCCTATTAGTTTTGCCACCACATCCTTAACAGACACCAACCTAGTTAACAGGGGAAATGATACTCCTCCTTAACATTTAACCTGCAAGCCACCCTAAAAATTATAGACCGATAACTTGCCTTCCAACAATATGCACATTATATACTGGAATTGATGCAGACAGAGTTTGTAGCCATTTAGAAAACATTAGGTTATGGCAATAGAGCAAATAGGTAGCAAAAGAAAGTCATATTGAACAAAGAATCATTTGTTGCTAAATAAAGCCATAATAGAGAATTGTAAAAGGGGGAGAAGTCTGAATATGGCAACGGCATGGATAGATTACAAAAAAGCATTTGACAGCATCCCAGATTCATGAATAAAGGAGTTCTTACAGACGTATAAGATGCACCCTACATTGATTAGTTACATTACAGTGACCATGAAACAAACCACTTTGTAGGTGAGCCATGACAAAGGGCAACTTGTTATTCCAGTGATAAAAACTCAGTGGGGGATATTCCAGGGTGATTCTTTGTCTCTACTGCTGTTTTATCTTGTGCTTTTTTCTTAATTCATTACTGCCCAGTGATGTTTCCAGGTGTTTATACAGTTACATCCTATTGACACCTCAAGGTGTCAAATATTGCTTGTTCATATTTGCATTAATTACAAAACAATTCTACTTAAAATGTATTAAAAGATTTCATCTTAAAGCTTACAAGATGGCAAACACAACTTTATTGATATTTGACCTCTGTCTAGTGCAGATAACATGATAGTGACTATTATTTGTATATTATCTATTTCTTGTGTAATAATTTTCTTATTTCTCTAAATATCTCAGCAATCAAGTGACAAAGACAGAATTGCTTGGCCTAATATGAAAGCTCACAGCTGTATGAAGAAACTACTGCTGACAATGTTTATGTTGAATGGTTACTGAGATATTGTAAGCTGTTTATACCACATTACAAAATTCATGTTTACTGTGATTATTATGGGTTATAGGATCCAGTTTAAGACCTAGAATTGAATGACTGCACCCATTGTAAAGGTTACTTTGTACCGAATAGTTTACCGTTTACAGTTTAAAATTACATTTATGTTTCTAGATATATGAATATTTGTTTAAACCTTGAGGTGATAACTTCATTTTTTACAAGGTTCAGGCCACACAAAAGAGCTGCATTGGAAGGAATGAGTTAACACATTAGGTCATCGTAACAATTTGGCTCCCAGAAACCAACCTTGTTTAAAGACCTCTCATCTGCTTTTTGTAGATAACTTAAAACAGTATAGTTCAGGAGTCGCTCTCCAAAATAATAGGTGTTCGCTTTGAAAGAAAAAATAAAAATAAAATAAAAATAGCCATTATTTATTTCCATATTATTATTTTTTTTTTCAAAGCTACAGGGAGCCACTTCAGAGGGGTGGAAGAGATGCATGTGGCTCCAGAGCCACAGGTTGCATACCCCTGGTATAGTTCATCAGTTGAGGAGTTAAAAGCACAACTACAAATGGATAAAACTTTCTCAGATGATATAAGAATGACATTGGGTCTTGATAACTGTGCAAAAGTAATATTTAAAAGAGGAAATTTGTAGCATGAAGAAAATATCAGTCTGGGACAGGAATGTGGTGCAGGAGGAATTGTATACATATCTGGGAATAGATGAAGGATCAGCAATAAAACTTGAACAAATGAGAATAAAACTCCGCAAGGAATACCTCACAATACTAAATCTAATATTTAAAACTCCTTGATATCTAGGAATAAAGTCCAAACTGTGAATCAGTTTGGTCTTCCTACTTTAACATACGGTTTTGATGTGACTGACTGTCCCCAGAAAAGTGTTGGATCAGTTGGACAAGAAAACAAGAAAAATGCTTCAGGGTTTATTAAATGATATATGAAAATCAGTGCATACCAAGATTACAAATTTTTCCCTCTGAAGGAGTTATGGGCCTCCTTGAAATTGATTATATGTATAGATCTGAAATCGTAGGACTACACCCATGCACCTGCCGTAGGACATATCTTTTTTTTTCCATAATATTTCTTTATTGTTTTTCATTATTTTCCACAACAAAACACTCACAAGAGAGTAAACTGGTGATAATGAAGGTAGTACTAACAACAATATATTTAAAACATATTTACACTATTTACATAAATGCTTTCATATTTTTTCTTAGTGGTAGAGTAAAAAGGTTGTTTCCTTCAGGGTTAATATCTTAGAATATTGGTTTCTAAAACATGATCTGTTCCCATGATGTAAGCTGACAAGTTTTCTCGGCCAAAATTTTATGCCAGAATGATATTGAAGATCCGTTCCCATAAATTCAGATTATATGGATTATTGTTTTGTTTGTTTATCGCTAATGTCTTAACATTTTCCCATGAAGTTTTAGATGGGGTTAACCAGTTTGTAGCTATGTAAAGTTTCATTAGTAGAAAGATATTAATTAGGGTGGTCATTTGGGTTTTAGATAGGTTGTTTGGAGGGATATGTAGAATTGTAAATTCCCAAGTAAGCGTTGAAGCTTGATATCCCATTTTTTCCGTAGGACATATCTGCTGATAGCACCAAGTCCAAACATAGTGAATGTTTTAAAACATAAGCTGAAGAAGGATGACATCTTTGCTTAGTTTAGCAGAAGCATTTTGGAATAAAGCAGCAGTGGAAATCAAACCAGAAGTAGACAAAAATCAGACAGCAACTAAATGTGCCAAAAAACAAAAGATAAAATATAAGGAAAAAGATTAGATAAGAAGGAAAAAAAATGGAAAAGCCATAAATATAGTTGGAAGAACTGAGATTCCCTGGAACAATCTCATGTTGACCAAGATTTGATGCAGGAATGGTTAAGGGGGTCTATATTATAAACTCGAAGGTTTAAAACTTTGAATCACTAAAGACTGAACTTTTGTGATTGAAGTCTTAAACCATCGAAACCAAAAAAAAAACAAAAAAAAAAAAAAAAAACTAAATAGTGTGTAGGCAGGGCGGCTAGCCCCCCTGCACCCCCTACTTAAATATACCAACTCTGAGAATGCACTACATTGAAGTAAATGGAAATCTCCCCCTTCAGACATTTTTCTGTTTAAACAGTCGATGTAGTGCTATTTCGGTATTCAAGTGTCGACAATATCGTATTCTATATTGTCAGACTATGAGATTTTAATATAGACCCTGGTTAAGGAAAGGTGAACTGAAAACCAAAAGATAAAAGGCTTGTAATTGCAACCCAGAGTAGTGGACTATGTGCACACTGATTTACATAGTCTATTGAAAAGTTGGGGGAAACAGACCAACACAGGTTCTATAAAAAAGAACTGGAAACACTTGCATATCTTGTTGCTGGATGTGACATACTTATAGTTTCATATGTGTGTACTAGGCTAATAACTAATAACTGCAAGAGCCTTTTAAAGCCTAGACATGCATCCCAAATCTAAGACAACTTCTGGTACCCTTGATAACTGTAAGGAGGGCCTTAGGAGATGAACCATTTATGGGCTAGGTGCCTGTGTCCGTTAGAGACAAGGGTGCCAAACCAGGGATAAATTTCCTGTTCCCCATCCAATTGTCCAGTTTACACTTGAATTGGGTTAGACAGAAACTCTGTTTCACTTAGATGAGGAGCCTGTTCCATAGACTGGGTAGTCTCTGGGATATATACCTGTTTCTCCAACAGGTCCTAGTTATATCACAGACAAGGTTTAAGTCTTTAGTGGGTAATTCTGGTGGTATTTGTTTTGCAGATATGCAGAGTGGGTTCTCACAGTGCCCTGTATGCCAGGCATAGATCTTCCCTCAACAGTCTATAGGAGACAGAATACAGGGATAGGGCCTTGACATGGTATGCACATGACATGTTACTTATGACCTGTATTCTTTTAGTGAGTAACCAGTTGTTGAATGTGCCTGGTTAGGTACATACCAAATGGAACATTGTACTCAATGATAGGTCTGATGAATGCTGAATATAGTGAAACAATGACCTCCTTGGACCTGGATGTAATACCTTTGTTGATAGGCTGCATAACATAGAATGATTTCCTCACTACTGCAGACACATGATGGTCAAAGGCTAGATTACTCTCTATGTGTGTCCCTAAGTCCCTGACTAGTGGGTCGACTCTTAAGGGTATGTAGTCAATATGAAAGTTAATAGGGATACTATTATGCATTTCTTGGTATTTAGTTTTAGTCTAAGGCTTTGACACAAGTTATTTGTGTGTGTCAGCTCTTACTGTAGAACATTTGTGTCAATGGGATAGTGAAAGGTGCAGCTGTTACTTTTGATGCTTTATTGTCCTTGGTTCACTGGTTTGGTTCCCAGGTGGCATGGCTTCTTTGTAAAGCTAGATATCTCATAATATAATGAACACTTCATGTAAATGAGTGCTACAGTAGGGCTACCATATGCAGTGGTAGTATGATGTTGAACAATACAGTTCTAGACCCATATGCTCCGAGGTGTTTGTTATAAATGAAAAGTAAACAGGAACAAAGGAAACCAAATAATTAAGGCTGGGCAGGGCAATATGAATTTTAAGTATAGACACACTCCTGAGTCTGTATTTGCAGGGTACATTATTATACCTGATGTCAGGGTGATACATTATTTTACCTGATGTCAGACTGGTGCATTATTATACCTGATGTCAGAGGGATACATTATTATACCCAATGTCAGAGTGATACATTATTACACCTGGTGTCAGAGTGACACATTATTATACCCGATGTCAGAGTGATACATTATTACACCTGGTGTCAGAGGGATACATTATTATACCCGATGTCAGAGTGATACATTATTACACCTGGTGTCAGATGGATACATTATTATACCCAATGTCAGAGAGATACATTATTACACCTGGTGTCAGAGTGATACATTATTATACCCGATGTCAGAGTGATACATTATTACACCTGGTGTCAGAGGGGTACATTATTATACCCGATGTCAGAGTGATACATTATTACACCTGGTATCAGAGTGATACATTATTATACCTGGTGTCAGAGGGATATATTATTATATCTGATGTCAGAATGATAAATTATTATACCCGGTGTTAAGAGTGATCCATTACTATAACTGATGTCTGAAGGACACATTATTATACCTGGTGGTAGAGGGATACATTATTGCACCTGGTGTCAGAGTGATACATTATTATATCTGATATCTGATTGATACGTTATTATACCTGATATCAAGGGGATACATAATTGCACCTGGTGTCAGAGTGATACATTATTACGCCCAATATCACAGTGATACATTATTATATCTGATTGATACATTATTATACCTGGTGTCGCAGTGATACATTATTATACCTGATATCAAGGGGATACAGTATTGCACCTAGTGTCAGAGTGATACATTATTACACCAGATATCACAGTGATACATTATTATATCTGATATCTGATTGATACATTATTATACCTAATATCAAGGGGATACATAACTGTACCTAGTGTCAGAGTGATACATTATTACACCAGATATCACAGTGATACATTATTATATCTGATATCTGATTGATACATTATTATACCTGATATCAAGGGGATACATTATTGCACCTAGTGTCAGAGTGATACATTATTACATCTGATATCTGATTGATACATTATTATACCTGATATCAAGGGGATACATAATTGCACCTGGTGTCGCAGTGCTACATTATTACACCTGATGTAAGAGGAATACATTATTATACCTGGTGTCAGAGGGATACATTATTGTATTTAATGTCAGAGTGATACATTATTATACCTTATGTCAGGGCGATACATTATTATTCCTGGTGTCAGAGTGATACATTTCTATACTTGGCATCAGAGTGATACATTATTATACCCAATGTCAGAGTGATGCATTATTACACCCAGTGTCAGAGTGATACATTATTATACCTGGTGTCAGAGGGATAAAGAAGTTATAAAAGAAAGACAAAACACAGTTGCCAGATGAACAACTCAGTCTTCACCTCAGAGCCAATAGTATGTATAAAAAGTCAAACTGCCACAGTAGAAGGGAAATTCTTTATTGCAAGGACAAAGTGAGCACTTTCACGACCTTCCAAGTCGCTTCATCAGACTTAATAAAACATCTCATGCCTTCCTTGATATATATTCTTTCAAAGTGACCAATCAGTTAAGACAAACAATGATATATTTATATCAGATTCAATTAATTTAAAAATAGTAGAAAAAAACATAAATAGACATAAAACTGTTTAAAGCAGTATGCAAGTTCAAATGTGAATGCCTATAGAACCATGTAGAAGGGAATTAGTGCTTTAAGGCTCTTGCCTTTAAAAATGGTTTCAAAGAAACAGTTTCATTAATGCCTGGGGGTTTGTCTGCATTTAGTTGCAGAATCCATTTTTGCTCAGCCTCTTCTGTTCTGTTTCTAATGTCACTCCCTCTGATATTTTCTTCCAGAATTTCTAAAACTAAAAATTTAAAAACATGGTGCATCCCTTCAGCTCCTACATGTTTAGCTAGGGCACTACTCTCCTTTTTGTTTACTATGTCCCTCGTATGTTCTAAAATGTGTTCTTTGAGCATTCTGTTAGTCTTGCCCACATAATAAACTTTACAGTATTGGCAAAAACTAAGATAGACTATATTTCCAGTCCTGCAGTCTGAATAGAAATTAAATTAAATTCTAAACTTTTGCTGTGGATATACAAAAGTGCTACATGAGAAAATGTACTTACAAGCTCTGCAGTTCCTGCGCATATATGTCCCTATCCTATCTGATGTGTTCAGGGACTTCTGTGTTTGGGTTTTATAACATAACTGCCTTTTAAGTGATTTTCTGTTTGTAAATGACAAGTGAGGTCCAGAGTCTATGATGCCTTCAAGTTCTTTAGTGGCTAACAATATGCTCCAGTTCTTTTAAATATATTACAAAATTGACTGACATCACTTGCATATGTAATGGGGAACCTGAGTTTCTCATCCCTGGAGTCAGTTTCAGGGTTATCTCTTGTAGTTTGTTCTGAGAAGTAAGGTCTACCCTTCCCTTGACGTTCTTGATATACTCTTTCTATGGTGGTGTCTATTTCTGTCTGGTTATATCCTCTACCAAGTAGTTCTCCCCTTAACATTTCCATGGATCTCTCCAACTCATCGTTTTTACTATGTAACCTTGAGGCTCTCAGGAACTGCCCTTTCATAACATTTTTGCTAACATGTTTTGGATGCATGCTGTTTTTATGTAATATGGAATTATTTTGACTTGGTTTTCTATACAGGCTAGTAGCCATCTGCCCCAATTATGACTTTTTCACTAGAACATCAAGGAATTCTATCTGTTAATTTGAGTACTTACACGTAAAATTTAAAAATGGTATTGTTGTGTGTAGGTACTCTAAGAATCTACCCAGCATCTCTATTGAGTTTTCCCATAGAAAAAAACATGTAATCCACAAAATGTGCATGCCATAGAACATATTTGCTAAATTCATTCCCCTGTAATAGAAATGTTTCTTCCCGTTGGACTAAAATTAGGTTGGTGTAACTGTTTGCACAAGCTGTGCCCATAGCTACACCAACCTTTTGTAGGTAAAAATCATCTTTAAAGACAAAAACATTATTGTCCAAAATTATTTCAAGCAGACTGCATAACAGGTTCACTTTATCATTAGAGAAAACACATTTAGAACATAGCAAGCTCCTAATGTTGTCTATTCCCCACTGATTTGGAATCACTGTAAAAGGCGATGTAATATCTAAGGTTACAAGCAGATACTCTTTATCGAAATTGTCTTTCTATACAATGTTTGGAGAAAAGATTTTGCATCTTTCAGTACTGTTTCACACTTCTCAAGCACTGGATGAAGATTATTCTCTACATATATCAACATGGCTTCTGATGTTCATCGTGTTTCACTGTTGCAGTCATAACTGTAGGGTTTTCCCCTGCCGGCAGGCAGTCCTCGGTCGGCCAGGATCCCAAAGTCTGGGTCCGGCGTCGGCTGTTCAGCCATGCTCCCTGACGTCAGAGCACCAGGAGTACAAAGCTGACAGCCGACGCCATGTTCTCAAATCTTTCTTGCCGTGCGGTGATAGCAGTTTGCAAGTGCCAGTCAGCTGACTCCTGACAATCTTTTCTGAACAAACTTCAGTCCGAAGACTTTCTTCTCCTACTCAAAGCTAAGTACCCCGTTAGAAACTTTTCTTGCTCCAGTCCGATGTCAGAAAAAGTTAATAATTGTATTTCATGTGGGAAGCAAATACCTCATAAGGATTTTCATTCTTACTGTATTCCTTGCTTAGGCCCTGACCACGACGTAGCTAGTTGTCGGTTTTGTGCTAGATTCAATCAACGTACAATTAAACGAAGGTACGATTTTGCATTTCATTACTTCGGTAGGCGTTTTAATTACAAAATGTCGTCGGATACGGTTCCAGCTACCGGAGTTCACAAATGGCGCAAGGACAAAGACAGGCCTCTGAGGTCCAAATCTGATGATATCGTACAAGCAGAGCCAGCTTCAGGTTCGTCCGTCGTCAGTGAGGCACTTTTGCAGCCCCTGTCGTCAGCCATTTCGGAACCGATGGCCGAAACGGACTCCCACGAGGAGCCAACTAGGCCTTTGAATATTTCTGTTGCAGGACCTTTGGACAATGCTCCTTCGGATGGGTCTGGAGCCGCTATGCAGGTACCGGCTTCCGAAGGGGTTTTCAGGCCTACTCAGCTTCTAATAAAGGCAAAGCCAAAGACAAAGGCAAAGACTCCTTCCAAATCAAAGACTGCAACACAGGCCTCTTCTGATCCAGCTCCCAAGTCACAGAAACAGTTACTTAAGATGGCGGAGGACTTACTTACTATGATTAGGGGTTCACATCCCCCTCCAGATAAAAGGCCAAGGCAGGAAGTTTATTATGACTCCTCTGATCAGGCTTCTGTTTCTTCAGTTTCTTCTTCTGACCAGGAATATTCTTTCCCTCCTTATGAGGATTCTGATGCTGAGGAATCCATTCCTTCAGCTTCTCCCCCTGAGGATTTCTCTTTTGGGGAAACTTTGCATGAAATGAGGGACATTTCCACTGGGAAGGACAGGAGTATTCGGAATCTAAGAAAAGACTAAGGTATTTTCTTCTTCTTCCCCAACATAGACCCCTGGCTATTCCTCCTATTTTGGATATTGTGGATGATGCTTTTTCGGAGGCTAACTTAACCCCTGACTCTTTTCCTCCTGCTCCTGTTAAGCCTGACAGATATTACAGGGTTCCTGATTCCCACCAGTTTTTATACAAGAACCCTACTGCTGACCCTGAAACCATTTCTCAGGGTCCTAAGGGAGTTAAGGCCGCTTTTGCTAAAAAACCCATTCCCACTGAGAAGGATTCCAGATCTTTAGAAAGATGGGGCAAAAAAGTGTACACTTCTGCTACTTTATCTATTAGGGCTTTAAACTGTCAGTTTCATATGCTGAAATACCAGCAATTTCTTCTGTCTGTTTTAAAACAAAAGTTAACTTCCATTTCCGCCTGTGCAGATGATAAGGAATTACATGACTTAATGCATGCCACTGAACAAGTTGGGAAGCATGGTTTACACTGTGGATTTGATGCCTTGGAGGCCTCTTGTAGGGCTGCTGCCTCTGGCACAGTAATTAGAAGGCATGCATGGTTAAAGGAACAAAATTTGCCAGATCAAGTAAAAGCTAAATTATTAGATGCTCCTGTTCAGCATAATGTTTTGTTTGGATCTAAAGCTGAAGAGGTGATTAAAAAGATGGAGGACAAGGCAAAATCCATGCAAACAGTTAAAGATTTCTTACAAGTACAGCCACCCAGATTTAGCAGGAATTGGCCTACAAAAAATTGGTCCTTTCCCAATTCAGACAGGCCTCAGAGGGGTAGATACAGGCGCTCCCGAGGAAGGCCTCAAACACAAGCCTCTTATAGACCAAGACAGTGGACTGCTTCCACCCCTAGGGGAGGAGAGGACAGGTCGCAAGCTCATAGGAAACAGACTCAATGACTCCCTCTGTTGGGCTGCAGGAACTTCTTGCCTGGAAGCCCCTCTCGGAGGAAAACTTTCTCTTTTTCACCTAAATTGGACTCATATAACCCAAGACAAGTGGGTTCTGGATGTGGTTTCAAGAGGTTACAAATTCCATTTTCATACCCTACCAAGGCCAAGCGGATGGCCAGATCTTCCTAAACATCAATGGACAGAGGCCTTAAACCAGGTGGAAGCTCTTTTGGCTATGAAAGCCATCAAACTAGTTCCACTTTCAGAGATGGGACAAGGTTTTTACTCAAGGCTCTTTCTAGTCCCCAGGAAGCAAAATTCATGGAGACCCATTCTGGATCTGTCAGTCTTGAACACTTTTCTAGATATACCAAAATTCAAGATGCTTACTCTACAGCAGCTACTTCCAATGCTGACCAAAATGCATGGATGGTAACTTTGGATTTAAAGGAGGCATATTTACACATTCCCATCAGGCAGGAGCATGAAAATACCTCAGGTTCAAGGCGGATCGAGGCACTTTCAATTCTCTGCGCTGCCCTTTGGATTGTCTACTGCGCCCAGGGTCTTCACCAAATGCCTGGCTCCAGTAGTAGCTTATTGCAGACTCAAGGGAATTCAAATTTACCCTTATCTGGATGACTGTCTTATTCAGGCAGACAGCAAGGAGGTCTTACTCCAGCATCTACAGTTTGTTCAGAATCTTCTCAAGTTCCTGGGATTCACTGTAAACATAAAAAAGTCAAATTTGACACCCTCACAACAGATAATTTTTCTGGGCGCTTCTCTAAACACAACAACCCAGATGGCATTTCTGACGTACGAAAAACAGTTACAGCTGGCTTCAACTTTTGAAAACCTTGGCAACTTTAACTCAGCTATCTGTAAGGAGATTCCTGCAGGCTTTGGGTTACATGGCCTCTTGCATCCTTCTCGTACCATATGCATGACTACATATGACAACATATGTACAACATATGTACAACTACATATGACTACATATCGACAAAATCACTATCTTACAACGGCCACTAAAATCACTCTCTCTACTTCCTTTTTAATTCCATCCCTTCTCTACGGAGCTCCACTTCTAACTAATCTACAAACCTCCCTGAAAACTCAACTTTCCTCCTGCTACAATAAAATTGCAAAATTCGCTACCAGCCAAAAGTCCTCAACCCACCACTGTTCCTCTCTCCAACAATTAAAATGGCTAGAACTACCCAGTCATCTCACCTATACTCAACTATCCCTTGCACATAAGCTTATTCTCAACCCCTCCCTCTGTCCCTCCCTGTCTTCTGTATTTAAAATGCACAGACCTGACTGAATATTAAGGTCTAACAACCAAAATCTATTAGAAGTGTATAAACCAACCCGTCCCCCTGGAAAATACCTTCTATCAAATGGCCTAGCTCGACTCTGGAACTCTCTACCTCCATCTATCCGTATCACCTCTAACCATTTTATTTTCAAAAAATCTCTTCACTCACATCTTCTATCTCAGTGGGAATGCTCTTGCTCCCACCCCTCATAACTAATACTGGGTATTCCTTTTTATTTCCTTTTCCTTTCCTTTCTCCTACTTATACCCTTGATTTCACTCTAACGTTTCTCCTAACTCTTATATTATTATTACTGTAGTATCTGCAAGAATATACTACACTATACCTCATAAGTGTAGGACTCTTAATATGTAATGCCTTCTTATTTTTAATTGTAAAATCCTGTTTAATCTGCCTCTCATATAAGTTTTAACTCTTGTTGTATTAATTGTAATTGTTTGTTTATTATCTGTAATGTCTACTCAATTTTTTTACATTGTCTAAACATGTCTAAGAACCTATTGTAACCTAAAATGTCTGGAGCTTTTCTCCCCAGGACTCCATTGAAAACGGGTTCATCTTGACCCATTGGACTATCCTGGTAAACCAACTGCAAATAAATAAAATAAATAAATAAATAAATAAATATGAGGAAAATACAGCGGTACCTAAAATGTGTATGGTCTCAGCATTGCCACAGTTTAGACATACTGATCTCCGTCCTGCCTTGTCTTCAAAAGGAATTCCTTTGGTGGTCTAAGGCATGTACTCTAAACAAAGGAAAACCCTTCTGTCTGCCTCCTGCCACTCAGATACTAACCACGGATGCCTCAGATTATGTATGGGGAGCCCATTTTCAAGGCAACTGTTTGCAGGGCCTTTGGACAAAGGATCAGAAGCACCTGCATATCAATTTAAAGGAAATGTTAGCCGTTCAGAAAGCTCTGTTGGCCTTCAAGAATCTTCTACAACCAGGACAACTACTGATACGGACAGACAACACCACAGTTATGTGGTACATAAACAAGCAAGGGGGATCTCATTCCTACCCACTTTGCAGACTAGCCATGGATCTATGGAACACAGCTCTAGCTTGCAATCTGGACCTTCAAGCTCATTTTCTACCAGGGAAGCAAAACTTCCTGGCAGACAGTCTGAGCAGAAACCTTTCGGACCCACACGAGTGGATGCTGGACACCGAAATATTCAGGATGATAACAGCAGTCTGGGGATGTCCTCACATAGACCTCTTTGCATCCCACCTCAATCATCAACTACAGATTGTTTGCACCAGGACTTTCCACGAACAAGCTTGGAAAGTGGATGCACTATCATTCAGTTGGAGAAACCTCTCGGGATATGCCTTTCCGCCTCTTCCTCTTCTTCCACGGGTATTATTAAAGATCAAACAGGACAAGCCCAAGATGATAATCTTGATGGCCCCAAATTGGCCTCGACAGTTTTGGTACCCAACTCTGAAAAACCTATGTCTGGAGCCCCCTTGGGTTTTACCACAGACTCCGAACCTTCTGTCCCAACACCAGGGTCAGGTTCTACACTCCCATGTCAGAACTCTCAGCCTGGCGGCCTGGTTAATCCAGGGTCTTTGATTCATTCTCTCCTACCCAAGCAGGTTATGGATGTCATTTTAGAAGCCAGACGTCCTAGCACTAGAAAATCTTATGTAGGAAAATGGAAAAGATTTTGTTCCTGGATGCAGGCTCAGGATTCTGATCCTTTTCTTCCTAACATTCCTTTGATTTTACTTTACCTGACAGATCTCTTACATAAGGGTCTCTCTTTCCCTTCCATTAAGATACATGCCTCTGCTATTTCCGCTCATTACCTTACAGACCCTCCAATCTTTTCCAACCAGCTCATGAGACAGTTTCTCAGAGGAGCTAAGAACTTAAGACCTCCTAGATCTCCTCCCATTCCTGCTTGGGATCTTAACTATGTTTTGGAAAAGCTCACCTTACCTCCTTTTGAGCCTGCTGCCTCTTCTGACATCAAGTTTTTATCTTGGAAAACAGCCATCCTGTTAGCTCTGACCTCTGCCAGGAGAGTTTCAGAGTTTCAAGCTCTTATGGCTGTGGAACCTTATATTATTTTTCAGCAAGACAGGGTGTCTTTAAGGACTAATCCTACTTTCATGCCTAAGGTGGTTTCCAAAGTGGCTTTAAATCAAACTATTCACTTGCCAACTTTTTCCCCACTCCTCAAAATAAAGGGAAAGGATCTTACATTCCTTGGATGTACACAGACAACTACGTTTTTACCTGGACAGAACCAAGGACATCAGAAAATCAGAGCAATTGTTTGTTTCTTATGCTTCAAGTTCCCAAGGTAAAGCCATTTCAAAACAGACCATTTCTAAATGGATTGCTCATGGAATCAGATTTTGTTATTCACACCATGGAAAGCAAATCCCAGGGAGTATACGGACTCATTCCACCAGAGCTGCTGCCACTTCAGCTGCCTTCCTCAGGGGAGTTTCTACCAAAGACATTTTGGAAGCTGCAACTTGGAGTTCAGTGCATACTTTTTCAAAGCACTACACTCTACCTCTCTACTCTAAGTCTAGGGCAGGCTTTGCTTCTGCAGTCTTGCAGGGCCTTTTAGCCGCCCCTTCTACTTTATGACCACCTCCCTTTCATTCTGCTTTGGGATTCTACCCTACAGTTATGACTGCAACAGTGAAACACGATGAACATAGTACAGTTGTGTACACTTACCATAAATGTAGATTTTCGAGTGTCTTCTCTGTTGCAGTCTGGGATTCCCTCCCTCCTGTCCCCTCTTATTTTTACTTTTGTGTGGTTCCTTTTTTCACCATTCTTCTGAGGTGTATTTACAAAGGATATGGGACCTTACTCATTTTGGGACTCCTGACATCTGGGGCAAGAAAAACTGGAGAACATGGCATCGGCTGTCAGCTTTGTACTCCTGGCACTCTGACGTCAGGGAGCATGGCTGAACAGCCGACGCCGGACCCAGACTTTGGGATTCTGGCCGACCGAGGACTGCCTGCCGGCAGGGGAGAACCCTACAGTTATGACTGCAACAGTGAAGACACTCGAACATCTACATTTATGGTAAGTGTGCACAACTGTACTTTGCCTAACCTCTACTAGACACTATGGGTCTCATAGGTGGATATATGATATCTTTATGTACCTTGGGAAGGCCATATATAACTGGAATGGTGGGAGTTTCTACATTAAAATACATAAATAAATCCTCTGTTATCAAATTTGTAGTCAGCAAGTCAAACAACAAAACAGCAATCCTGTCTATAACACATTTAATTATATTTACTGAGATACAGGCATAGGTTTCATGGTCATTCAGTAGTTTCATCATTTGCTGGATGTAAAGTTCCCTATTCATAATCACAATTCCCCCTCCTTTATCTGTAGGTCTAATTTCCACTGAATGCATTTCCCTCAGGTCATACAGAGCATCAGATTCTTCTCTACTCAAGTTATAAAAGACAGCTGTTCTATCTGAATTAAATGCTTCCCTTATTTGCTTCTCACATACTGATACATAGGCTTCTACCATAGGATGTAATTTAGGTACAAAGGTAATAGGTTTTTTAAAAATATTCACATTGTCAGTCATCTGTCCTTTAAACATAGTTTTTAATGTTAAGTTGCAACCAAATAACTTAAGTTCTTTAAGAATGTCAACTAACACAGATCTCTGGGCTGGAATA
Source organism: Protopterus annectens (assembly GCF_019279795.1). Classification (NCBI taxonomy): domain Eukaryota; kingdom Metazoa; phylum Chordata; order Ceratodontiformes; family Protopteridae; genus Protopterus; species Protopterus annectens. Next base: position 305,419,898 of record NC_056747.1, on the reverse strand, counting down.
AACGACAGTCCTTTATTCAAAAGTGACATATGTGCATCAGTTAGTGTTAAAGATGAAAGATTTATTACCAAATTTTTGTGTTCTTGCTGCGGGTTACCATTGTGTTCCATGTTGCTTCTGTGTTTGGTATCTGCCTGACTCGGCCCTTCCTTCCTCTGCTCCTTGATCTGCTTTTAATTGGTAAAGTATTCATTAGTGTGAAGGGTATCATTTGAGTTCCTGGTATTCCTTTCTGTTGCATGGGGAAAGGGGGATTCTCATTAGATAGGTTTCCGTTGCCATTCTTCTTGCTACCTCTTGTATTTATATCCTTTGGTTTTACTGTTGACTGCTGTTCAGTAGGAGTCACTGGTAAACTCTGTTTTTCCTCAGTGTTAGTAGCTGCAGCCACTCCCTCTTCAGTTATTTGGCTTCTCTTTGCTGGTTGTGTATTGTCTATCACAAAAGGGGCTGGGTTTACAGGCTGATCTGTTGCTGTAGTAAAAGGTTTGGGCCATGAGAAGACAGCACTGGACTGAAAGTCATTCATGTCCCTTTGAAGCTTTTTCAGCTTTGTATTCTGTAATCTTTTCTCATAGCTGGATATGCTTTCAAAGAGAGTATCTAGCTTGTCACCAGTAATGCTGTTTGTAAAGTTAGTGTATAGATCGATCTGCAGATCCTTCAGTTCATTTGCAAGTTCCCTTTCTTCAGGTAAAAAATAGTCAATTAATAAGTTCATGTAGTCATAGCTTAACTGCAAGTTAAGCTGCTGCCATTTCTTGAGGAGGTCAGGGAGAGCATCACCATAAGTTGGCATGGTTAGAACTCTCAGACCTCTGGGAACAATTTTATATCTTAAGCAGGCTTCCAAATGGAATCTATGCCATTGGAGCTTTTTATACTTATATAACTTGTTTTCAAAGGCTTTAAATTTGTCTTTGAAGAACATTTGTGCCCCATCATCCACATCAACAGAATATTCATCAGAGAAAACTGGTCTCTCAACCAGTGGGTTTACCTCCATGCTTAGGATTCTGCTAAAACGTTCCATTCCATTTTGAGTGTTGGTATTCCTATTTGCATTGTAATTCAGTTTGATTTCATACCCTTCTGTCATGTTCTGGTCCTGATGTTCACAAAAAGTACAAAGAGAAAGACAAAACACATGTATCAGATGAACAGATCGGTCTTCACCTCAGAGCCAATAGTATGTATAAAAAGTCGAACTGTCACAGTAGAAGGGAAATTCTTTATTGCAATGACAAAGTGAGTGCTTTCACGACCTTCCAAGTCAGTTCATCAGACTTAATAAAACATCCCATGCCTTCCTTGATATATATACTTTCAAAGTGATCAATCAGTTAAGACAAGCAATTAAATATTTATATCAGATTCAATTAATTTAAAAATAGTAGAAAAAAAACATAAATAGACATAAAACTGTTAAAAGCAGTATGCAAGTTCAAATGTGAATGCCTATAGAACCATGTAGAAGGGAATTAGTGCTTTAAGGCTCTTGCCTTTAAAAATGGTTTCAAAGAAACAGCTTCATTAATGCCTGGGGGGTTGTCTGCATTTAGGCGCAGAATCCATTTTTATTATACCTGATGTTAGAGTGATACATTATTACACCTGGTGTCAGAGTGATACATTATTATACCTGGTGTCAGAGTGGTACATTATTATACCCGGTGTTAGAGGGATATATTATTGCACTTGGTGTCAGAGTGATACATTACTGTACCTGATGTCAGGGTGATACATTATTATACACTCTGCTTATGCTATGCTAACGAGGTCATAACAAGGCCGAAATATGCATATCCATAGCTAGTGGGGTTTGGCTTTATTGGCCTGAAATTGTCCATTGAAACGACTTCAAATGTAAAAGTCATGGGAAATCAGAATCGCCATATAGCTCAAACACCTGATGTTCATAAGGGACATTTGCGTATATCCCATGTGCCTCTGTTACAGGAGGTTTGGGAGGTCACTCATTGGAAGTTCTAGCTTGCCTGGAGTTTTCATAAATCATCTACCTATGAACCTATGAACAATAAACAGAACATGCCGGAGGGATAGATTCCTGTCCCAGAGACTTTCCATACTCTGGAATAAACTATCTATATCAAACAAAACTCCTCTTTAGCACTCCAAGAAAAATCTTGATGATTGGATGGGAAATAGGAAATTCACCCTGGGGATCACTTCTGTGGCTCTGCTTGACAGTGGCACAGGAAAATAATTGTCTTGGGTGGCAAAAGCCAGGGTACCTTTTTGGCTGGGCTTGTATAGGCCCTAGGGCCGATAGCCTAGTACCTACCTATGAACCTATGAGCCAATATCTGGTGTCAGAGGGATACATTATTATACCTGGTGTCATAGGGATACATTATTATACCTGATGTCAGGGTGATACATTATTATACCTGGTGTCAGAGTGATACATTATTATACCTGGTGTCAGAGTAATACATTTCTATACTTGGCATCAGAGTGATACATTATTATACCCAATGTCAGAGTGATACATTATTACACCCAGTGTCAGAGTGATACATTATTATACCTGGTGTCAGAGGGATAAAGAAGTTCTGTCTTACCATAACGTTCCATTTGTGTTGTTGATCTTCGTTCATTCATTACTGATGGGTTATCGGTTCCACCCTCGGAACCAAGCCGGCCTTATACCAAGCTCGCTTCAGCCAAAACTCTCGAGCCAAGATCCTACCCACAATGCTCTTCTCTCTGTTACCTCAGATCAAGTTTGCAAGTTGATAGACAAAAGTAGAGGCTACCTATGGTCATAACAAGCCAACAATAATGGAAAAACAACCATATGAAATCCACCAGGAACCTCCGGAGGGGCCGAAGGGTGGGTAGTAATGAATGAATGAAGATCAACAACACAGATGGAACGTTATGGTAAGACATAACTTCTTTATCTGATGTTAATCTTCATTCATTCCTTACTGATGGGACAGAGTCCCAAGCTACCTGTATCCCTGGGCGGCCCTCATGGAAGGACATTCCTGAGCACCATGGAACCAAAAGAAGCTCTTCCTTTGGAGGCCAAATCCAATTTGTAATGAAGGATAAAGGTATGGGGGTTGGCCCAAGTCACAGCGGAAACCCTAGCATGGAAAGCCTTGTAGAATGGGATTTCACTCTGTGAGGCAAGGTGATGTTGTTCTTGTTGTAGATGAAGGTAATGCAGTTTCTCAGCTATGACGCTAATGTAACTTTAGAAACAGGCTGACCTACTCTTGGTCCAGAAAAAGCCAGAAATAGTTGGTCTGATCTACGGGTAGAGTCTGTTCTGTCCAAATAAAAATGGATTTGCCTGTGAACATCTAGGGAGTGCAGGCAATACTCTCCCTTGTTAGAATGATTAGGAAAAAATACTAGGAGGTCAGTAGACTGGTTGATAGACCACTCTGACACCACTTTCAGTAAAAAGGAAGAATTAGTTCTCAGTGAGACTCTATCCTTATGGAAAATAAGGTAGGGATGTTTGATGCATAAGGCTTGAAGTTCTGACAGATGTCTGGCCGATGTAATAGCAACCAGAAACAAGGTTTTCCAAGAGAGGTACTTTAAATCATATGAAGATGCAGGTTCAAAGGGGGGTGCTGTGAGGGCTTGCTGAACCTAAGCTAAGTCCTAAGGTTGTACTGATTCTCTAAAGGGAGGCTTTAGGTAAAAAACGCCCTTCAAGAAAGTCTTACAGAGTCTGTGTGACATGAGTGAAGAGTCCTGGAAGCCAATGTGAAAATTAGAAATGGCAGGTAAATGAACACAAACAGTAGAGGCTGATACCCCAGATTGAAAGAGATTTGATAAGTATCTAATACCACCAAAACTGGGGCTGACAAGGGGTACAATTGTTTGTTTGCTGCCCAAAATGTAAATCTTTTCCATTTGCTCAGATAGCTTAGCCTGGTGGATGATTTATGAGATGCAATAAGAATATTGCGCACTGGTGAGGAGAGTATGTTCATCGTGTTTCACTGTTGCAGTCATGACTGTAGGGTTCTCCCCTGCCGGCAGGCAGTCCTCGGTCGGCCAGAATCCCAAAGTCTGGGTCCGGCATCGGCTGCTCAGCCATGCTCCCTGACGTCAGAGTGCCAGGAGTACAAAGGTGACAGCCGACGCCATGTTCTCCAGTCTTTCTTGCCGTGCAATGATAGCAGTTCGCAAGTGCCGGTCGGCTGACTCCTGACAATTTTTTCTAAAAGTACTTCAGTCCAAAGACTTTCTTCTCCTACTCAAAGCTAAGTACCCCGTTGGGGAAACTTTTTTCTTGCTCCAGTCCGATGTCAGAAAAAGTTAATAATTGTATTTCATGTGGGAAGCAAATACCTCATAAGGATTTTCATTCTTACTGTATTCCTTGCTTAGGCCCTGACCACAATGTAGCTAGTTGTCGGTTTTGTGCTAGATTCAATCAACGTACAATTAAACGAAAGTACGATTTTGCATTTCATTACTTCGGTAGGCGTTTTAATTACAAAATGTCGTCGGATACGGTTCCGGCTACCGGAGTTCACAAACGATGCAAGGATAAAGACAGGCCTCCAAGGTCTAAATCAGACGATATCGTACAAGCAGAGCCAGCTTCAGGTTCGGCCGTCATCAGTGAGGCACTTTTGCAGCCCCTGTCGTCAGCCATTTCGGAACCGATGGCCGAAACGGACTCCCACGAGGAGCCTACTAGGCCTTTGAATATTTCTGTTGCAGGACCTTCGGACAATGCTCCTTCAGATGGGTCCGGAGCCGCTGTGCAGGTACCGGCTTCCGAAGGGGTTTTCAGGCCTACTCAGCTTCTAATAAAGGCAAAGCCAAAGACAAAGGCAAAGACTCCTTCCAAATCAAAGACTGCAGCCCAGGCCTCTTCTGATCCAGCACCCAAGTCTCAGAAACAGTTACTCAAGATGGCTGAAGACTTACTTACTATGATTAGGGGTTCACATCCCCCTCCAGATAAAAGGCCAAGGCAGGAAGTGTATTATGACTCCTCTGATCAGGCTTCTGCTTCTTCAGTTTCTTCTTCTGACCAGGAATATTCTTTCCCTCCTTATGAGGATTCTGATGCTGAGGAATCTATTCCTTCAGCTTCTCCCTTTGAGGATTTCTCTTTTGGGGAAACTTTGCATGAAATGAGGGAACATTTTCACTGGGAAGGACAGGAGTACTCGGAATCTAAGAAAAGACTTAGGGATTTTCTTCTTCTTCCCCAACATAGACCCCTGGCTATTCCTCCTATTTTGGATATTGTGGATGATGCTTTTTCGAAGGCTAACTTAACTCCTGACTCTTTTTCTCCAGCTCCTGTTAAGCCTGACAGATATTACAGGGTTCCTGATTCCCACCAGTTTTTATACAAGAATCCTACTGCCGATCCTGAAACCATTTCTCAGGGTCCTAAGGGAGTTAAGGCCACATCTGCTAAAAACTCCATTCCCACTGAGAAGAATTCCAGATCTTTAGAAAGATGGGGCAAAAAAGTGTACACTTCTGCTACTTTATCTATTAGGGCTTTAAACTGTCAGTTTCATATGCTGAAATACCAGCAATTTCTTCTGTCTGTTTTAAAACAAAAGTTAACTTCCATTTCCGCCTGTGCAGATGATAAGGAATTACATGACTTAATGCATGCCACTGAACAAGTTGGGAAGCATGGTTTACACTGTGGATTTGATGCCTTGGAGGCTTCTTGTAGGGCCGCTGCCTCTGGCACAGTCATTAGAAGGCATGCATGGTTAAAGGAACAAAACTTGCCAGATCAAGTAAAAGCTAAATTATTGGATGCTGCTGTTCAGCATAATGTTTTGTTTGGATCTAAAGCTGAAGAGGTGATAAAGAAGATGGAGGACAAGGCAAAATCCATGCAAACGGTCAAAGATTTCTTACAAGTACAGCCACCCAGATTTAGTATGAATTGGCCTACTAAAAATTGGTCCTTTCCCAATTCTGACAGGCCTCAGAGAGGTAGGTACAGACGCTCCCGAGGAAGGCCTCAAACACAAGCCTCTTATAGACCAAGACAGTGGACTGCTTCCACCCCTAGGGGAGGAGACGACAGGTCGCAAGCTCATAGAAAACAGACTCAATGACTCCCTCTGTTGGGCTGCAGGAACTTCTTGCCTGGAAGCCCCTCTCGGAGGAAAACTTTCTCTTTTTCACCTAAATTGGACTCATATAACCCAAGACAAGTAGGTTCTGGATGTGATTTCAAGAGGTTACAAATTCCATTTTCATACCCTACCAAGACCAAGAGGATGGCCGGATCTTCCAAAACATCAATGGTAAGAGGCTTTAAACCAGGTGGAAGCTCTATTGGCTATGAAAGCCATAGAACTGGTTCCACTTTCAGAGAAGGGACAAGGTTTTTACTCAAGGCTCTTTCTAGTCCCCAGAAAGCAAAATTCATGGAGACCCATTCTGGATCTGTCAGTCCTGAACACTTTTCTCGCAATACCAAAATTCAAGATGCTTACACTACAGCAGCTACTTCCAGTGCTGACCAAGAATGCATGGATGGTAACTTTGGATTTAAAGGAGGCATATTTACACATTCCCATCAGGCAGGAATGCAGAAAATACCTCAGGTTCAAGGCCGGATCGAGGCAATATCAATTCTCTGCGCTGCCCTTTGGATTGTCTACTGCGCCCAGGGTCTTCACCAAATGCCTGGCTCCAGTAGTAACTTATTGCAGACTCAAGGGAATTCAAATTTACCCTTATCTGGACGACTGTCTTATTCAGGCAGACAGCAAGGATGTCTTACTCCAGCATCTAGAATTTGTTCAGAATCTTCTCAATTTCTTGGGATTCACTGTAAACATAAAAAAGTCAAATTTGACACCCTCTCAACAGATAACTTTTCTGGGTGTCTTCTCAACACAAAAACCCAGATGGCATTTCTGACATATGAAAAACAATTACAGCTGGCTTTACCTTTCAAAACCTTGGCAACATTAACTCAGCTATCTGCAAGGAAATTCCTGCAGGCTTTGGGTTACATGGCCTCCTGCATCCTTCTCATACCATATGCAAGACTACATATGAGGAAAATACAGTGGTACCTAAAAAGTGTATGGTCTCAGTATTGCCACAGTTTAGACATACAGATTACCATCCTGCCTTGTCTTCAAAAGGAATTCCTTTGGTGGTCCAAGGCATGTACTCTAAACAAAGGAAAACCCTTCAGTCTGCCTCCAGCCACTCAGATACTAACCACGGACGCCTCAGATTATGCATGAGGAGCCCATTTTCAGGGCAACTGTCTGCAGGGCCTTTGGACAAAGGATCAGAAGCTCCTGCATATCAATTTAAAAGAAATGTTAGCCGTTCAGAAGGCTCTATTGGCCTTCAGGAATCTTCTACATCCAGGACAACTACTGACACGAACAGACAACACCACAGTTATGTGGTACATTAACAAGCAAGGGGGATCTCATTCCTATCCCCTTTGCAGACTAGCCATGAATCTTTGGAACACAGCTCTAGCTTGCAAACTGGACCTTCAAGCTCAGTTTCTACCAGGGAAGCAAAACATCCTGGCAGACAGTCTGAGCAGGAACCTTTCTGAACCACACGAATGGATACTGGACACCGAAATATTCAGGATGATAACAGCAGTCTGGGGATGTCCTCACATAGACCTCTTTGCATCCCACCTCAATCATCAACTACAGATTTTTTGCACCAGGACATTCCACGAACTAGCTTGGAAAGTGGATGCACTATCATTCAGTTGGAGAAACCTCTCGGGGTACGCCTTCCTGCCTCTACCTCTTCTTCCACGGGTGTTATTAAAGATCAAACAGGACAAGCCCAAGATGATAATCTTGCTGGCCCCAAATTGGCCTCGACAGTTTTGGTACCCAACACTGAAAAATCTTTGTCTGGAGCCCCCTTGGGTTTTACCACAGACTCCGAACCTTCTGTCCCAACACCAGGGTCAGGTTCTGCACTCCCATGTCAAAACTCTCAGCCTGGCGACATGGTTAATCCAGGGTCTATGATTCATTCTCTCCTACCCAAGCAGGTTATGGATGTCATTTTAGAAGCCAGACGTCCTAGCACTAGAAAATCTTATGCAGGAAAATGGAAAAGATTTTGCTCCTGGATGCAGGCTCGGGATTCAGATCCTCTTATTACTAACATTCCTCTGATTTTACTTTACCTGACAGACCTCTTACATAAGGGTCTCTCTTTCTCTTCCATAAAAATGCATGCCTCTGCTATCTCTGCTCATTATAATACAGATCCTCCAATCTTTTCCCACCAGCTCATGAGACAGTTTCTCAGAGGAGCTAAGAACTTAAGGCCCCCTAGATCTCCACCCATTCCTGCTTAGGATCTCAACTATGTTTTGGAAAAGCTCACCTTACCTCCTTTTGAGCCTACTGCCACATCTGACATCGTGTTTATCTTGGAAGACAGCCATCCTGTTAGCTCTGACCTCTGCCAGGAGAGTTTCAGAGTTGCAAGCTCTTATGGCTGTGGAACCTTATATTATTTTTCATCAAGACAGGGTGTCTTTAAGGACTAATCCTACTTTCATGCCTAAGGTGGTTTCCAAAGTGGCTTTAAATCAAACTATTCACTTGCCAACTTTTTCCCCACTCCTCAAAATAAAGGGGAAAGGATCTTGCATTCCTTGGATGTAAACAGACAACTACATTTTTACCTGAACAGAACCAAGGACATCAGGAAATCAGAGCAATTGTTTGTTTCTTATGCTTCAAGTTCCCAAGGTAAAACCATTTCAAAACAGACCATTTCTAAATGGATTGCTCATGGAATCAGATTTTGCTATACACACCATGGAAAGCAAATCCCAGGGAGTATAAGGACTCACTCTACCAGAGCTGCTGCCACTTCAGCTGCCTTCCTCAGGGGAATTCCTAGCAAAGACATTTTGGAAGCTGCAACTTGGAGTTCAGTGCATACTTTTTCCAAGCACTACAATCTACCTCTCTACTCTAAGTCTAGGGCAGGCTTTGCTTCTGCAGTCTTGCAGGGCCTTTTAGCCGCCCCCTCTACTTTATGACCACCTCCCTTTTATTCTGCTTTGGGATTCAACCCTACAGTCATGACTGCAACAGTGAAACACGATGAACATAGTACAGTACAGTTGTGTACACTTACCATAAATGTAGATGTTCGAGTGTCTTCACTGTTGCAGTCTGGGTTACCCTCCCTCCTGTCCCCTCTTATCTTTTCCTTTGTGTGGTTCCCTTTTTCACCCTTCTTCTGAGGTGTATTTGCAAAGGGTATGGGATCTTACCCATTTTGGAACACCTGACATCTGGGGCAAGAAAAACTGGAGAACATGGGGTCAGCTGTCACCTTTGTACTCCTGGCGCTCTGACGTCAGGGAGCATGGCTGAGCAGTCGACACCAGACCCTGACTTTGGGATTCTGGCCGACCGAGGACTGCCTGCCGGCAGAGGAGAACCCTACAGTCATGACTGCAACAGTGAAGACACTCGAACATCTACATTTATGGTAAGTGTACACAACTGTACTTTATCCTGCCTGGCAATCATTGGAAGTGGAGAAACCAAGCTGTTAGCTTCAAGTTTGTTAGATTGGGGTGGGTCAGACCCTGCAGATGGGAGATCAACATCAGAGTTGGATTGAGAATCCATGGTCGATCTAGCAGGTGAGGCCAGAGGAAGGGGAACCAAACTTGTCGAGGCCAGTATGGAGCAATGAGGATTACTTTGCTCTTCAACTGCCATGCTTTCTTCAAAAATTGGGAAATGAGGGGTAGAGGAGGGTAAGCATAAAGCAGACCTGAGGGCCAAGCGTAGACTAGAGCATCTCTCGGTGACTGTCCCCGAGGGGGGATCAGGGCAAAGTAGTTGCTGCACCTGTAGTTGATTGGGGAGGTGAATAGATCACAGCAAGGCTAGCCCCAGTGGTTGAAAATTTTTGCCGCTATCACAGGATTGAGGGACCACTCATGAAGTTGTAGAATGCACCTGCTCAATTTGTCCGCTATCACGTTGGAGCTCCCGGGAATGTGCGTTGCAATTAGAAAGTGGTTGGAAGCTATCGCCCATTGCCATATTCTCAAGGCCTCTCGGCATAACGGGTAAGATCTGCTGCCCCCTTGCTTGTTGATGTACCAGACTACTGACATGTTGTCTGATTGGATTGTAATACTCCCTGATGAAAGGATTGAGTGCAATGCTTGCAATGCTAATAGCACCGCCCTCAGTTCCAGGGCACTGATATTCAAATGAGTCTCAGTCTCCAACCAGGTGCCTTGGACCGAGTTTCCCTGACATAGCCCCCCACATCACATCAGGAAGGCATTTGTGGTCACTGTGGCTTTTGGCTAATGGGGTCTGATGGGGGCTGAAGGGGCAAGACCATTGGTGGGGATTTTGAGATATCCACCAGAGCAAATCTTGCTTACATCTCTGAGTTACACTTATCTGAAAAGACAAAGGATATTGTAGAGTGTACCACTGAGTGAGAAGTAGCCACTGAAAAAGTCTCATTTGGAACCTGGCCAGAGGAACAATGGGGATCAAAGCTGCCATCGACCCCACGAGTTGGAGTACTGACTGAGCAGAAGATTTGTGGTGACAGATTAGTGGCTGATCCTGTTGTTTTATTCTTTAAAGTCTGGGATCCAAAAGTGATGCTGTGCTGTCCATCAGAACTTCGATGAATTCTAAAGATTGTGCCAGGGTTGTGTTGGACTTCTCACAGTTTATAGTGATTCCCAGGTGCTAAGCTGTGAGAATAGTGTAATCTAGGGCTTCCTCCAGTAGAAGCTTGGTGGGGGCAGTAAGGAGCCAGTTGTCTAGGTATGGAAATGCCTGGAATCCTTGAAGTCACAGGTGAGCGATAACCACTGCCATGCATTTGGTGAGCACTCTGGGGGCTGTAGAGAGACTGAAGGGCAGTGCTCGAAATTGGTAGTGACTGGCTCCTATGTGGAAACGGAGGTATCTTCTTGAGCGCTTGTCCACTTTTATATGGTAATATCCATCTTGAAGATCTATAGAGCACATCCAATCATCTTCTTCCAAAAGAGGAAGGATAGACTGAACTGTGACCATCCAGAATTTCTCTGTTTTTACAAATTTGTTTAGTGTGCTGAGATCCAGAATTGGTCTTGAGTCCCCTGTCTTTTTTGGCACTAAAAAGAATCTTGAGTAAAAAACAGATCCTATCTGGTCTGGAGGAACCATTTGGATTACTCTTTTTTTGTAGCAACTTTTGGATTTTGTGTGTTGCTGCTTCCCTTTCACTGGGTGGGACGTCGGGTACATTTCTGGGTGAAGTGGGACAGAGATGGAAAGGAAGGCATTAGCCTCTGGATATTATCCATTGTACCCAAGAATCAGTGGTTATGCTTCGCCAGGCAGTGGGGTGCAAGGAAAAACAGCTCCCAACCCCTTCCAGAGGTGAGGAGTCAGGCAATGCTTCAGGAGCACTGGTAGGGTTGCTCAGAGAAAGAATCTCTGGAACCCCAGTTTTACAGACCCCCCCTGCCCTGAAAGTGGAGTCTTCCATTAGAGTTTCCCCCTCTGCCCTTAGGGGAGAACTTGGCATGTGCATCACAAAAAGAGCCCTGAGATTTTCTGTGCCACATCTTCCTGCTCCTCTGATTTCTGGAGTAGAATCATTGAGGGGTGGAGTGTCAGACAACAAAGGCAGACAGGGTCTTATCATCTTGTTCGCACCTTGCTAGCGTATCTTTAACCTCTGATCCCAACAATGAAGTGGCCTCGATAGGGGCATTCATAAAGGAAGTCTTAAAGAAGTCCACAAAGTTGCAAAGGTGCATCCAGGCATGATGTCTCATGACTATGCCTGCACCTGCCACTCTAGTCGCTCCTTCCATTGCATGTGAAATGAGGCACATGGAAGAATTGGATATTGATTCCAGGGTCGCTATCTGAGAGGCTACGCTGTCATGCACCTCATCAGAAACAGCTCCTGCCAAGGTTTCAGAGAGTTAGTTGATAAGGTCTCTCTGAAACCTCGTAAAGTGTGCCAAGTAGTTCAAGGACCTCACAGCGAAGGTCGATGAAGCAAACACATGCTTCCCATGTCTGTCTATTGCCCGCGACTCCTTTGTTGGGTGGATGGACTGTCTGGCTCTCTTCTGCTAAGTCTTTTTTGGTTGCAGCCACCACCACCATGGCATCTACTGGAAGACCTTTGGACCAATGAAAATGTTCAGCAGGGGGAGATAAAATTTTGTCAGGCCTCCAAGGTATAACTTCCAAAGTGTCAGGAGCCTTCCATGCATGCTGGATGATGAGCTGGACAAGCTCATCAGCTGGTGGGTAACCCAGGAGGTAGGGGGCAAGGCAAGAAAGGCGTTCAGGAATACGGATTCCTCTGAGGAAGGGTTGGAGGGCTTCTAGTCACCCCTCTGTCTTAGGATCTTGAGGATGTCACCAAAGGACACCTCATCAGAGGGTGACCGTGGGGACCCTTCCCCATCATCAAAGTCTGTTTCTTCGGTTAGAGACTCCTCAGTGGAATTCATGAGCTTCCTCTTGCACGAAACCTTGCAAGGGACTTCCTCAGTAGGGAGCTCTGGAGAAGATTGTGAGGAGGGGATCTCCTGAGGGGGAGAAACCTGGGACCCTTGTGCCCGGAATCTGGTAGTTGTGGCTTGCGACAGTTGCAGCACAGAGGGGGGCAAGGACTCCGACAGGGATGTTTTGCCAGCAGAGACAAGTGCCCTCTCCATGGCCTGGAAGGCCAGACTGCCCAAAGAGGGATGGGAGCCTGGAACCGAGCATGACAACCTCAGAACCAGGGTCACACCCTGCTCCGGCGAGCTGACCCCCACACCAGGAGTCTCAAGAGGACTGTGGAGTGTGAGGGGAGGAGGATTCCTGGAGGGTGACATCATACCTCTCAACCTGGAAACATCAAAAATCTGGGCAAAGGCCCATGAAAAATAGGTACAAATCTGTATGTTGATTAACATAACATTTGCATACATAACTACTTAACCCCACCCACTCCGATGGAATTGTGGGATACCAACTTTCAAACACAAACTGAAGAACAGACAACCAAAATATAGCCCCAGAGTCCCCCTGCAGCCATTCCAGTGTCCCATTACCTGGCTATTTGCCCCATTTACCATAAACACTAATGTGCATACTGCTTTACTTCTACAGTGATTATTTGGATTTTAATTTACATTTTATAGCACAAACACTAAGACATCTGCTAAACAAAAGCAATACAGTCACGCAATGAATAGACTTAGAATTAAACCTTCTCTGCCCTTGAAACTCACATTCATTGAAACAGCATTGAAACCCACATCCAAAGAAAATGCATCTGACCAGTGGTGGATAAAGATTTTGTTTGGGCTGTTTTCAAATCATAGGCCCTTTGCACACAAGACAAGAAACATACATGTGTTCTTTGATACACCTTCCTGAGTTTATTAAATTATATTCCTTATTTCCTTGTATAATACAGCGAGCACACTTGTTAAACTTAGAGAGCATTTTAAATTTATTGTTTGTTTCATTGCTTACTGGAAAAATGTTCAAAATGCATGAACCAATAATGACAAAACTGCCCAATTCAGAACATTTCCATCATAAAAGTCTACTCAAACTTCTACAGTCCACCAGTATCAGTAAATATGCACAAGTAAAAATTTCTGATACATTCAAGCATGCCTGACACAGCCAAAAGACAATTCGTGTGGGGGTAGGAAACATTAGCTATTGGTTTAGTAGTATCTTTAGGTTATCAGGCTGGCAGAGTAGGAGAACAGGAAGTCTAGAGGGAAAGGAAATTATTATCTGCTGTCAACTTCTGTGCTTCAAATAATTTATTTTGCTTTTTCCCTTTTAAGTTCCTTGGTGTAAGTGTTACCTTAAAAAATGCAATGCTACAACCTTATGCACTATGCAGCAGGAAGTAAAGAAAGTGCCGGCAAGTACTGATGTTTGAATCTATTAACAGCCAAGTGCATAAAATGATCTATGCTAGCAACATATCACCAAGGGACAGCAGTGTCTGTAACATAAAAGCCTTTTGGCAACAAGTTTGCCAGTGCAGAATAATGTAACAGTCATACATTTTACAGAGTTAAAGTGTACCAGGGTAAATGGCATTTAATATTCAAACGCAGGAGTGGAAATCTAATTCAGCATTCAAATGTTCAAATCTGGGATGCAAAACTCAGTTAACATTTTCTGTTAGCAGACTGTACTTCTATATAGTGTGTGTGCATAAAATAAGACATTTTGGGCCTCTGTGATGTAGTAACACCCACTGGCTTCTGAATAAAAATCACCCCTTTACAAAGTATTAGCATTACCTTGTATACACACCCATTCATATTGTAGAACGTTCCTGTAATACTTAGTAATCTGTAACATACTGCAATTGTCTGTTCTAATGGAATGTTTAGTAGACTGTCCTGTGCATAGTCTACATCTTATATGCTATTTATAGGACAGGACTTTGTAAATATAATTTCTAACTATAGCATTAGCAAGAATAATACACACAGAGAGGCATTTTTTTAGACCTGACCACAGTCATGTGGAAGTTTGTTTAAATGTTTCAGAAAGCAAAACTGTTAATTGTTATACATTATTTTGAATTAAGTAAGTGCTATTAGGCAAGGATTACTCTGAGACTTCAACACGTGCTTTATGAGTAAATGACAGAACAAGTGAAACGCTCACTCTGGATAGTAGAACAACAATCTTGTCTGATGAAGTTCCTTGTAAAAGATTATCTGGAGATGAAACCGCTTGCATGTATTACCTAAATAAATTGTTCTACTATCCGGAGTGAGCGTTTCACTTGTTCTGTAGTATTGAACTTTTTCTCTATTAGTAAATCTCAGATAATATGTACAACAGGAATTCCAGCATGAGAGATTGCAGAATTAACATTGTATGAGTCTGTGGCCAAAAAATGTTATGACATCCGTTTTTACCAATAATTATTACTGTCTTCCAGATTAAACAGTAATAACAACAAAACATCATCAATCAACATATTCATGGCAGGATTACAAGTTGGACACTCATATACACACACACCGGTACTTCAAATGAATAAAACAATATAGATCTGTGAAGTGTGGGCAACAATTAGTAATGCATAAATGCACAGACCTGAGAAGTGTCGAGAATCAAGTATTGCACAGCGCTACACACATTCTCACTCACACACGCACACAGACACACACACACACACACACACACACACACACACACACACACACACACACACACACACACACACACACCCTCTTAAGAGAAAGAATCGGCAGCAGTACCTCTCAGCAAAACGGCACAGCAGTCCCGAAGTATTCACTCAGCAAATGCAGATACAAGTATTCACGGCATGGTTAAATCTGCCTGATGAGTACTCCGTATTCAAACAGAGCACAGCATTTGAAAGCAGCATTTAAACAGAGGCACAGGATTAAATGAAAGCAGCATGGCTTAAAATCCTACCCTGAGTCCGAACAAAACGAGTATTCAAACAGAAAACTCCATATTCAAACAGATGCACACGAAATGAGTCACGCACATCTGAGCTTAATTCCCGACAGGCTGATGGAACTGACGTCATTGCGCATGTGATGATGTTAGCCCTGACAGCATGGAATCTAAAACATAGCTTAAGAATATCAGAAATGAAGGGCTGCCACTTGGGAATCATGGCACCCCTTCA
Organism: Protopterus annectens; assembly: GCF_019279795.1. Taxonomy (NCBI): domain Eukaryota; kingdom Metazoa; phylum Chordata; order Ceratodontiformes; family Protopteridae; genus Protopterus; species Protopterus annectens. The sequence continues at coordinate 305,404,199 of NC_056747.1, read as the reverse complement.
TTGTGACCCCAAAACTCAGTAAAAACTGAGTAATTTGGGATGGTTGGGAGGTCTGGGTGCCATAGAAAAAATTGGCATTGAACCAAGAATGCCTACCCCCACAGCACAGCCGCTAGCCTGAGAAGGGCCCAGTGCCCAGTGCACCGAGGACCACAAGGACAACTCCAGCTCCAAAGTGAGGTCCACTGTTGGTGTCGAAGGAAGGGAAGCTGCTCAGCAACAAAAACACACAAACTGGTAAAAAGCAAAAAAGGTTTGCGGACTTCTTGAACTAACTCCTTTATTGGTAAGCACTTTCGATGGCAAAATGTAAGCCAACTTCTTCAGACCATAACAAATACATACAACAAAATAAAAAGAAGATGCTTTTTATACATTTTGCTCTTCCAATCAAGCAATCAATTAATTAAATAAAAATCACTCTATTGTTTAAATTAAAAACAATTAACTATTAGTCTGCTGAACCCAAACGTTTGTTTTACATAAGTTTACCTAGATCAGTAAACATTAATCATTAAACACATTACTATCTCAATATTAAAAGTGCTAACTGCACATCCTTATATGAATAAAACATTTTACTTTAAAGTTAATAACCCTTAAACCTTATATAAAAATGATGTACATATTAAAAACCCAGTGAGTCTATCAATTCAGTAATGCCTATTATATTTATCTAGCTAAAGCTTTTATTTTAAGTAGGCATTTAATAGACAAATGCTCATTTAATCCAAGCATAATATATGCCATGGTACGAATCTGCCATGCCAATTCTGCCTCTTCCAGTCTAAGTTGCCATGAACCTCTCCTAATATTGTGATCCACCTTTTGTAAAACAATAAAGCTAAACTTATGGTCAGGATATTCTATAACATACCTAGCTAGGGCATTTGTATTAATCCATCTTTCAATACTGTATTGATGCTCATATATTCTTTGTTTAACTTTATGTTCTGTTTTACCAATGTAATAACCTTCACATTGGTTACAAACAGCCCCATATACAACCCCTTTGGAATCACAAGTGTGCTTCCCCCAAATTTGGTAAGTCTTATCCCTTATAGTAAACTTATTGGTTTCCTTAATATGTTTACATTGGGCACACCTCCCACATTTAAACATAACAGTTTGGCCTCTCAACACTTTTTTTGGTCTCTCCACTAAGTTTTTCAAATCAAAGCCTCTTCTATATGTTATAGATGGTGTTGTGCCCAATCTTTTAAACAATTCACTATCCTGTTGTATAAACAACCAATTTTTACAAATAATTTCCTTAATGCTTCCTCCATCTAGGGAATAAGTTGTTAAAAAGCTGCTAGATAGTGAGAGCAACGAGGATGGTGTCTAGATTTGATGACTTTTTAGAGGAGTGTGATCTCCTTAAGTCCATGTTTTTAAAAAGAGCATATCCCTTACACTTAATCAACCAAGTGATGGAGGAGGTATATAATAAAAGAATAATAGGATATTTTCAGCCTTTGGTACAAGACAAACAAGACCATTCAACGCCTTTAGGGGTGAAAATGGATAATACTCCCCAGAGGAAAGAAAAGGGTTTGAATGCAGTAAGCAGCTTTTTAACAACTTATTCCCTAGATGCAGGAAGCATTAAGGAAATTATTTTTAAAAATTGGTTGTTTATACAACAGGATAATGAATTGTTTAAAAGATTGGGCATAACACCATCTATAACATATAGAAGAGGCTTTAATTTGAAAAACTTAGTGGAGAGACCAAAAAAAGTGTTGAGAGGCCAAACTGGTAGGTTTAAATGTGGGAGGTGTGCCCAATGTAAACATATTAAAGAAACCAATAAGTTTATTATAAGGGATAAGACTTACCAAATTTGGGGGAAGCACACTTGTGATTCCCAAGGGGTTGTATATGGGGCTGTCTGTAACCAATGTGAAGGTTATTACATTGGCAAAACAGAACGTAAAGTTAAACAAAGAATATATGAGCATCAACACAGTATTGACAGATTAGTACAAATGCCCTAGCAAGGCATGTTATAGAATATCCTGACCATAAGTTTAGCTTTATTGTTTTACAAAAGGTGGATCACAATATTAGGGGAGGTCCATGGCAACTTAGACTGGAAGAGGCAGAATTGGCGTGGCAGATTTGTACTATGGCATATATTATGCTTGGACTAAACAAGCATTTGTCTATTAAATGCCTACTTAAAATAAAAGCTTTAGCTAGATAAATATAATAGGCATTACTGAATTGATAGACTCATTGGGTTTTTAATATGTAAATCTTTTTTATATAAGGTTTAAGGGTTATTAACTTTAAAGTAAAATATTTTATTCATATAAGGATGTGCAGTTAGCACTTTTAATATTGAGATAGTAATGTGTTTAATGATTAATGTTTACTGATCTAGGTAAACCAATGTAAAACAAACCTTTGGGTTCAGCAGACTAATAGTTAATTGTTTTTAATTTAAATAATAGAGTGATTTTTATTTAATTAATTGATTGCTTGATTGGAAGAGCAAAATGTATAAAGAGCATGTTCTTTTTATTTTGTTGTATGTATTTGTTATGGTCTGAAGAAGTTGGCTTACATTTTGCCAATGAAAGCACTTACCAATAAAGAAGGGAAGCTGCTGGCAGAGGAAGGGGCTTCGATGCTTCCCTGAAAGTTAACGGAGGAGTGTAAGAAGGAGTCTGTGGAGAAATACGGTCACCTGCAAGAGGGAGCACAGCTTTAGATGGGTGAGAGAGTCCCCTGGCTACAAGCAACTGATCGACAAGCCACAACATATCCTGTTCTGAGAGGCTCCTGGTCGACCGCATAGAGAGACCTATGGAGATTCTGGCCTGTCTAAAAAGGGGCTGTACTGACTTCCCACAAAAGGATCTAAGAAGGAAGAGTACTTAGTTCTTGTGAGTTTGTGTGGTGCAGAGCCCGGAACTGAGGGTGTCTGCACCGAGGAGAACGGTGCCGAACATATCTGCGCCGACAAAAGTGGCTCCATAGGCATCGAGGGTGTTTGCACCATGAAGGGAGGTGTGGCAAATGTCTGCACTGATGAATATGGTGCCGTTGAAGAAGGTGTTTGCACCAGAAATGATGGTGCCAAAAGTGACCGCACCAAGCAGGTCAGTGCCGAAGGCATCTGCAAAGCAGAGGGCAGTATCTCGGAAGTTGACTGCATCGGCAAGGATGGAGCCAAAGGAGTCTGCGCCAATGGTGCCGAAGGAGCATGTACCTGTAGAGATGGTGCCAAAAGGGTCAGCAGTGCCAAAAAAGGCTGCGACAAAACTCTCGGAGCTGTAAGTGTCTGTACCGGGAACTCTGGTGCTGGTGGCGATAAAGAAGACATAGCTGGAGTGAGAATGCAGTGCCGAGGCTGGGGCCGAAAGGACCACAGATGGCAGTGCTGGGCCCGAAATTTTTACCTTTTTGTGAGTCAACTCCTTGTGATCTTCAGAGGGAGATGAAGTGAGTGACCTCGAGGAGGAAGAAGAAGAATACCTCTGACAGGGTTTAGAAGGAGGAGGTGAGCCCTCTGACCCAGAGATAGTCTTGCAGAAAGGAGTTTTAAGGAGCCCTTTTAGAATAAGTTTATTCTTCCTTTCATTCAGAGTCCCAGTCAAAACATTTCTACAAATCCCACATGGAGGGTCCACTGAAAGGTGGGAAACATTCAGACAATAAACACACAAGTCATGGCCGTCAGAAAGCGATAACTGACTGCCGCATTTTGTACATTGCTTGAAACCAACACTACTTTTCTTATCCGACATTGTGATATCAACGGAGAAACTACGACACTACTAAAAGGTTAAAAAACTACCCAAAAGGGTAAGAAAGGGAGAAGAAGAAGAAGAATTACCAACACTGGTAATGGAAAATTACCTCAAAGGTAAGAAAAAGGAAAATACTGTAAGGAGAGAGTCCCAAAGTTGCAATAGGGTAGAAGAATAGAGATAGTGAAGAACTAAAAACTTTCTAAACACTAATAGTAGAAAAACTTCAAAAAATTGAACACTTAGCTGAGAGAGAAGGCTTGACATGCCTGCACAGCAATGCAGCAAACAAGATCTGAGGTAACAGGGAGCAGAGCATTTTGGGTAGGATCTTGGCCTGAGAGTTTTTGGCTGACTAGAGCTTGGTATAAGGCTGGCTTGGTTCCGAGGATGGAACTGATAACCCATCAGTAAGGAATGAATGAAGATTAACAACATCAGATACATTATTATACCTGGTGTTAGAGGGACACATTATTGCTCCTGGTGTCAGAGTGATACATTATTATACCCAATGTCACAGGGATACATTATTATATCTAATATCAGCTTGATACATTATTATACCTGGTGTCACAGTGATACATTATTATATCTGATATCAGATTGATACATTATTATATCTGGTGTCACAGTGATGCATTATTATACCTGGTGTCAGAGGGATACATTAGTATACCTGGTGTCAGAGTGATACATTATTATAGCCAATGTCAGAGAGACACATTATTGCACCTGGTGTCAGAAGGATACATTAGTATACCCAATGTCAGAGAGATACATTTTTGCACCTGGTGTCAGAGTGATACATTATTATACCCAATGTCACAGTGATACATTATTATATCTGATATCAGATTGATACATTATTATACCTGGTGTCACAGTGATACATTATTATACCTGGTGTCAGAGGGATACATTAGTATACCTGGTGTCAGAGTGATACATTATTATAGCCAAAGTCAGAGAGATACATTATTGCACCTGGTGTCACAGTGATACATTATTATACTTGGTGTCAGAGGGATACATTATTATACCCAATGTCACAGTGATACATTATTATATCTGATATCAGATTGATACATTATTATACCTGGTGTCACAGTGATATATTATTATACCTGGTGTCAGAGGGATACATTAGTATACCTGGTGTCAGAGAGATACATTATTGCACCTGGTGTCAGTAAAACATTATTATACCTGGTGTTACAGAGACACATTATTGCTCCTGGTGTCAGAGTGATACATTATTATACCCAATGTCACAGTGATATATTATTATATCTGATATCAGATTGATACATTATTATACCTGGTGTCACAGTGATACATTATTATACCTGGTGCCAGAGGGATACATTAGTATACCTGGTGTCGGAGGGATACATTGGTATACCTGGTGTCAGAGTCATGCCTTTTTCCTGGAATACTGTATGTACCAACCTCTGCACAGTGTGTTTCCACTAAGGTGAAATCACATTATATCCTCAAATTTAGTAATTTTGTTATTCCTGAACTCTGGTTAGGGTAAGCTTAAAAGGCAGAAATGCAGAATGACAGCAGAATATTTACTGACATTTATAACAATGATGAGTAATGCAAGGCAGAAATAAGTTCAGACAGCTATTATGAACTCATCAAAGCAAACAGATGCTAAAATGCATAAACAGAGTCGATCAGTTAACATTTTTAAACAACAGCAGCTTCCCCCAAAGCAAAGCAGTTCAATGACAAGTAAAATTTAAATGTGCTTAATGTGAATCATCTTGCTGTACCAAAGGCAACATTACTTGCTGACATATTTATTCATAAGTGGAAGCCTTGGTGTTTCACTGAATGTCAAACTAAATTAAGGGAACAGGTTCATAGGTTTATTTATTTGTGTTCCAGGGTAGAACACTGATCTCCATAGACTGTTTTCAGACTCAGTCTATGAGTGGGATCTAGTTATGTGACTGTCTCACAGTCGCACAGGCCATGGAGGTTGAGGGAATCAAACCTTGCACCACTGGCCGACAGGAAACAGTTCCTTAGTCTGTAAGCCAACTGCCAGACAGTTCATACATATGCACCAAGCTAATAACCACTGGGGCCTTTTTAAGCCTAACCATGGATCCCATATCTGTGACAAGTTCTGGTAGCCCTGATATGTTTAAGCAGAGGCTTTGGAAATGAAACATTTAGAAGCACAGGCCTGGGAGATGAACCGTTTACAGGCTGCCCATATCTGCCAACCAGTGATGAATTACCTGTTCCCCATCCAGTTGTCCATGTTACATTTGAATTGGGTTAAGGAGGAACTCTACTTCACATGGATGGAGAGCCTGTTCCAAAGAAGGGGTAGTCTCTGGGTACGTAACTGTTCCTCCAGCATGTCCTTAATTACATCACATGCAAGATTCAGGTCTTTGGAATGGGTCATTCTGGTGCTGTTTGTTTCATGGATATGCAGGAGGTCCATTAGAGTGGGGTCTGATGATGGCCTGTATGCTAGGTATCACTGCTTAGAGGGTGACAGACTAAACAGCGCTATTAATAAACATCAAATATACACAGTACATTTCTCTTAAACAGATTTTCTGTTCTTTTTTTTTTTTTTTTTAATTGATAATAGCATTTCCTGTCAGCTTTCCAGAACCCTGCCCTAATGGCTCCCCCTACCTTTACCCACTTACCTCATTCATTCTGTTGGGGGTAGGAGGTGGGCATCCTCAGGTTAGGCAAGAGCCTTTTGGTTTATTTGTGCTTGCTAAAGAAGTCTGTTTTGCTCGTCATTTCCCCTTATGGTGAGAATTGTGTGAAAGGGAAGTGGGTCAGCTTGCATTTCCTGTGGCGTGGCTTACCATTCTCTCCCATTAGGCAGCATGGTAACTTGCAGTAGCTTCCTGATTACAGGAGAGCTGTACATATTCCCATGCACACCTGACTCCCTCAGCTTAGCTGTTCACATGCACTGCTAGATGTGGAAAGTTGTCTGGCCTTTTCCAGAGCTGACTGGTTACCTTCTAGCAGGTGTTGCCAGTTCATTGAACCTAGTCACCCCCCCCAACGTTGGCCCATCACACCCATCCTCCCCTGCCTGCCCAACCCTTGAAGACCGTGCTACTTATTAACCACTAGTCACAGACACCTGAACTGTGGTCAGGGTTTCTTCCTTCAACAGCATGGGGCTGGACTTGTGAATCGCTAGTACATTTATACATTTGTTGGGCAGGACATGGAAATACCAATAATTGTGTTACACCACTGCTGGTTTTTAATATCGAAATATGCATAAATATCCAAGAATCTCTGCATAGTGAATGCAGTGCTCTCCAGTACTGTATTTTCGCCTGTGTTTGATTCGGGTTCCATATACTAGATCGAATTTTCAATAATTCGAAATAGTGCATGGAATGCTCACTGCAGCGAAAGTGCACTTAATCGAAAGTGCACTTACGTGAAGTTCAGTACAATGAACGGGTGTTGTACTGAACAGTACTCAGGGACCTTAGGGTTAGGGCACGGGTCATAGTAAGGGGATAGCCCGTGACCTGTGCCCTAACCCTAAGGTCCGTGATGACTGCAGCGCAGTGAAGGACATAGCAATGTCCTCCACTATGGTGTGATAGTCACGAACCTTAGGGTTAGGGCATGGGTTAGGGTAAGGGGATAGCTTTACTAACTATCCCCTTACCCTAACCCGTGCCCTTACTTTAAGGTCTGTGACTATCACACCATAGTGGAGGACATAGCTTGTTTTTTATGTCCTCCACTGTGCTGCGGTGTTTTCGGTGAAGTGCACTTATGCAAAAGTTCACTTTCATTAAAGTGAATTTTCGCAGAAGTGAGGCTTCCTATTACAAGTTCGATGTAGTGAACTTTTGTTCTTGTAATAGGAATCTGTTCGATTCACATAGATTTGCTGCTGTAACACCGTTACCTCTCTCCATGTCTATGCTACAGAATTTGTTACAGGCACATCCTGACAGTTTTGGCAGGTACATAGTTTTGAGTTTGAGCATGGGCTGTAGAAATGTCAGAACTCCCTACATTATGATTCCTGTAGAAGTTCAGACTAATTTCCCATCCTTCCTTTGGCTAGTACCACTGCAGTCCTTCCTCAGTGATTACTACAGATTTCCTACTTTTCTCAGTGCCTTTCCCATTTTCTCAGTTAATGTAACAAATGACTAATTCATCTGCTGTAATCTGGCAGAAATTATGCCACGGATAGAACAATACAGGATTTTTTCATCATCAGAAAGTGACTTACATTTGTTAAATTATTTGTCTTCTAACTAACTGGCAGTAGGGTCTGTCCTCACCTATGTGCATCTGTTTTCATCTTTAAACGTAGTTGTACTGTTCTCAAATATAAGCACTAGATGAGCATTACTTTCTTCCTCTTGTGCCTCCCTGGTGTTTTACAAGTGTTCCTAATGGTAGGGGGTATATCCTTGTATCTTGTATTGCACCCATGACAGCTGGTATGTTTCATAAGCTTAGCATCAGGTAGTACTATTTTGCATATTAAAAGCAGAAAACTGCTTGAATACATGCAGGAAACTGCAGAGTACTAATGGTTTGACAGCAGTCATTATTCCAGTGATGTTGTTCTCCTGTCTCTTCAATGAAGTGTAGTCCTAGTGACAGGAAATTGCAGAACATGACAGGTATATCTGGGAAAAGATCAGGAAAGGAAAGTGGAGTGTGTATCATACTTAGATCAGACCATCATTAGCACAGTGAAAGGCCTGTGGCAGCAGCAAAGAGAATGCCATGGTGTCCTCCCAGGGAATAGACTTGAAAAGCAAAACATGAATATTCATACTCTAACAAGCCTTTGTCAGGTGACACCTTGACAACTCTGAATTGCTCTTGAAGCCTTACAAGATATCAAACTTCTACAAGAAGTCCTTTAAAAAGGCACCAGAAGTATATGTGGCATAGAGAGGCAGAGATTATGACTGGAGAGTAAAGAAGCTGAGGCTATCCTCATTAGAGACTGGAAGGGATAGAAGACATGATACAGCTCCACAAGATCATATTAAGAAGATCTCAAGAGAGTCACTGTATGTATTGTGATGGGGGAGTGGCCAACTTGATGGACATCACAATCAAAGCATGCTAGCATTGCTTAGTCAATGCTTGATCACATCCGAAGTGCATTTATAGTTGCATGCAAGAAGCATAGCATAGTAGCCAGCAGACAGACCAATGTGGGTGTGTACAGAAATGTGACAACCCTGTTTAGCATAGAAATGGGGCAGAATTGGGCTAGATAGGAAATTAAAAAAGGAGAAAAAACAGTAGACAGCAGCTCATGAGGTTAACCACAAGGTATGAAAGGTGGGAGAGAGGAAGTGTATGTTTAATTTTTTGACAGGAAAAGAAACCCTTTTGTATATGTAAAGAAGGGAAGGTATGGAAGGTGGGGGAAGATAGTGGGGTGTCTTTGGACAGGCTAGAGGGAGAAGGACAGATAGCAGATGCAGAAAAACACAGAACACAGACTCAGGGACACTGTAGTAGTATATACATAAAGATGGGGAGGACAGTGAATGGACGCATACAAAGACATACAGAGGGTGCAAACAAGTGTTGAAGGGGAAGGATAGACAATAAATAAGGACTAGGGAATGACACATAAAGAAGGGCAAAATTCCAAGGTAATGATAAATAGAGTTCTGGTATGGTTAAATGCAGGCTGGTTAACAGAGCAACAAACCTAGGTATCACTCACTAGGGTGGCTGATGTTATGGGCCATTTGCTCCCTGGTGGTCCTATACATGGGCTGCCAGTTACAAGATTCCCCAAGGCTTATCCAAAGGTATATTGCATTGCCAAGGTTGGAATCCAGTTGCTGGCACACCTCAGTAACCGCCAGCCTCTGCAACTGATGTTAGAAGACTAGGGCATTCCGCTCTGTGCCAATTTCAGAAGAGTCTTCACCTTCCTCCTCAGAAGAAGCCATAAATGGCACCAGTGATTCCTTCTTCTCACCTCCAGCAGGGAAGGCAGACAGGGGGTCCACTGGTGACCCGGCACCAGAGATAGCAGCTAGAGCAGCCGATGATGACTGTGTTCTTACCTCCTCCTTTTCCATAACTACACCTGCAGATGTGATACAATGCAAAAATAATTAGACACATATGCTAGAAATATAATCTCACCTGTATAGTGCACTGGTACAGGTGTGACATATGCCCATATTCAGTTGGTGCTCCTCCATTGCTGGAAAACAAAGCATACCCTCCTAAGGGCTCCCTACATTTGCTTTTATCAAAAAAAAAAAAGTCTTTTACAGGGGGTAAGACATCTGCACTCCCATACTCCCTAACGTAAATATATATATATATATATATATATATATATATATATATATATATATATACACACACACACACACACACACACACACACACACACACACACACACACACACACACACACACACACACCAACTCCACAGTCACGTTACAGTTTAGAGAAAGGGAGGAAAATGCCAAAAGTGCACTGCTCACACAAATCAGCACACTGTAGCAAAGTGAACTGTGATATTCAACATTTGACAAAAAAATCAGCTATAGCACAAGCCACAACAAAATGTAAGAATGCCATTCCAAAGTATACATGTACAACAGCTAAGATAGTAGAAACAATAGTGCAGAAACATAATGCTTCTGGTATATTTCAGGCTTTGTCTCCTGAAACACCAAATCCCACTGAGGAAACAGGTCAGGGTGGTACAGCCTCAAATCTCTATACCAATATCTGCCCAGTAGAACAGTGGCATCACTCACTATCCCAGCAAACTTTGGTCAAGCTCTCCCTTCCAAAATGGATCATCCTACTCACCCAGTAGGCATTCTCTAAAGTACCTGTGCAACTGGAAAAGGAAAATCCTGCTCTCTCTCTCTCGCACACCACACTGCTACCCTGCATTCTACACTGCTTGAAGTAGCCCCAAGGCCAGTTACTCAGTTCCACTCAAGGAACAGAATGGTAGCCCCCCCCCCCCCATGCAGAGCTGCACTTTTGTGGATCACATGTTACACAAAGTACCAGAGCACTGTCCCACTACTGCATGTTCCTAGTGCTGCACAGCAATAGTAAGAATGGATATGGTGTTGCACTATAGCGCTAAAAGTATGCACACACTGTATGCATGAGCATACTGGTCACACATTTCATCAGCAACAATGACATGGCTCAGAAAGGTGGAGTAGCTTTTGGTCAAATTGCTAATTGGGAGTGCAGCCCATCAACAAATATATGTAATGCATATACATATGTATATGTATATATATGTGTGTGTGTGTGTGTGTGTGTGTGTGTGTGTACATATATATATATATATATATATATATATATATATATATATATGTATGTATAGATGCACATTTTACTTATCAAGGAAAAAAAAAAAAATATATATATATATATATATATATATATATATATATATATATATATATACATATAATATTTTTTTGACTGACTGACTGCCATTTCACCGACAGCTTACAATGCTGAATTTCAACATACTAGATTTTACCCCAAAGACATGCACACTTACACCACCAATAACTAACTCTTTCCAGAACTTAAAAACTACTTACTTACCCTCTTAACAGAATCCGGACAATAAAAAAACAACTATGTATACTAACTCCAGGATCACACTACAGTGGGGAAAAGGGCATATACCTTTTACTTGCCTTACAGTAATCTACATACTGCCACTACTGCTGGGAACGCACAAAACATCCACCATATTACTTTAGATACTTCCCATAAAAATGTATCCGACACATTACTTTAGATACTCCCCATAAAAATGTAGAGAGACATACCCACATTTAGAAACACTGCAACACTGCATTCTACATGACTATCATTATTCTGACAGTCAGCACTGTAAGTTACGGTAATTCTTTTTATCACAAGAAAGTCACAGTAGCAGGGAAACCTACATCATGTCTATAGCTTAAAAGTCAGTGAAATGAGAGTCAGTCAAATAAGTTGTCTGTAATTTGAAATTTAGGTGATTTGGTCTCAGTCAAATGAAAGTCACTCAAATGAGTTTTAGGTGAAGTGAAGTAGATCCATATATATATATATATATACATATATATGTATATATATATATATATATATATATATATATATATATATATATATATATATATATATATATATATATGTGTCTGTGTGTGTATGTGTATGTATATATGTGTGTGTGTGTGTGTGTGTGTATATATATATATATATATATATATATATATATAGATATATATATATATATATATATATATATGTGTGTGTGTGTGTGTGTGTGTGTGTGCATTGCTTCATAAATACAATGTGTGTATGTATATAAATATATATATATATATAGAGAGAGAGAGAGAGATGTATATGTGTGTATACATGCAAATATTAATATGCTCATGTACAGAAAATCTGACGTCCTACACAAAAATTCTAATCATGAGAAAAAAAAAACTGTGGTTGACGTGACTGTTCTCAAAGGCTTCCTCTGCCTACCCCCAACTATGAATAGTAGTTCTAAGACTAGGGCACTTTGAGGTTAGTGACATTTTGTGATACAGTGCTTTTGGGGAACAAAAGCCACTTCCATTCTTTCAAAACGGTGTTAATTTTAGGAAGCTGATTTCTGTAACTTAGTGTGTACTGAATTCTTCTGTTGAGCACTTCTGTTATTTTTATTTGCTATCCAAAAAGGCACCAGAAATATGATACTCATGGCATTAAATTCACTTGTACATACCGGCAGAAAAGCTTCCAAGCAGTGGTCCTGAATCTTCTAGACTTTGTTGCGTATTTGGGGGACATACATATATCCTCCTATTTCTCTGTGAATTGCTTATCCAATCTGTCTTCCCAATCCGTTCTAACATCCTCTGACTAATTCCTATACTTAACATGCAATATTTATATGCCCTATTAATTATCCCTTTTTTAACAAGAGCGTCTGTTCTAGATTCTGATAAAAGCTCTACCAGTGCTGGCTTTTCCTTTCTCTTTGCCTATACCCTGATATTAATCCTTAACTGAGAAGGCATTCTCTAGCCTGCAGTCCAAATGAATTCTTGGTCTCTTCCCATTCCATTACCTTTCGCTTGGATTTGTCCCTGATTCTTGAGCTAAGAAATTGAGAAGTATGTTTGCCGTGCAGTCATTTTTCTCTTCTTCATTGGCTCTGCTGGTTGTATCATGTCCCTTTGTGGCACTACTTATGTGTGTAATTATTTCTTTCAAGTTTCCTATCTTGGACATCAGAGACATGTATAGGGGGGTTGTAAGTTGAGGGGGCATATGTATTATAAAGCACAGGGTCGTCAAATGTGAGCCTTGATAATGTTTTTTTTTTTAGCACTGCAGCTGTTTTTGTCTGACTATCACCAGTTAAAATATGTGCCTTTCAGTTTCTTCACAATCAGACATCAAAAGAATGCCCAGAATGTGGCTTTTGTATCAGGCCATGTGTGAAAGCAAAGGGGAGTTAAGCGATCACATGTTGAGTCAGGGAATGTGTACATGAACACTGCAAAAGCATAAGCTACTGTTTTCATACTAAATTGTTGATAAATGTTGAAACCTATGCAGACAAAAATCTGCGTTCACCAGAAATTAGCCTAAAGTCAGAAAGCAAAACAATGAACCAAAATGTATCTCACTTAGCAGTGGTAGATAAAATATGTGTGTGCATGGATCTACCATGGAAGCTCAACATTTCAAAATTTCAAATTTCATATTGTCAAGACCATAACATCGAAGTTTTGAAACTTCAAAACTTCAATAAAAAAAAAAATAATAACATTTGTTTTACATTTATGCAGGGGGGCACACCCCCTGCTGATTAAATATACCAACTCTGAAACTGGAAATTTCCTGTTCTGCGCTGTACAGCAATCTCCATTTAAACCATTGGAAGTTTCAAAACTTCGATCTTATGGTCTTGACCATGTGAAGTTCAAAGTTTTGAAACTTCGGGCTTCCAAAGTAGACTCGTGTGCATGTGTGTGAGGGGTGGTGGGGTGAGGTGGATTTAAAGATAAATGTCATAAATCTGTACAAAGTAAAGAATTAGATCAGGAAAGCCACTGATGTAAGGTGATTGTTTTCTTTTGTGAGTGGCTAATACCTTTTTGTGAGATGTATGTATCTGACATGCTAAACAGCCAGAAAATCCTGCAGACTGTAATTTGGAGTAAAAGTGTGGCTTGGCAGAAGCCCCTTCCAGTCGTTTATGGTGGTCCATGTACTTTAAAGGGCAGCCAATCAGAACTCAGACTTGGCCATAGAGTTTTGAGTTTTTATAGTTTCTGGACAGCTAAAATTACTTTTTTAAGCCCTTTTTAGAGTATGTGCTGATCTGCTTTATTCATTTATTTACACTTTGTTTTCTGGGTTGGTCACACTAGGCCAGTAGTCTCCATTCAACGAAGACCTGAGGCAACTGTCTTACTGAATAGGGGAAATTTGACTAGGGCACAGGGAAACTTCCACTACTTTTTTCATTAAATCTCATTGGGATATGATGTGGGAATAGAAGCAGTGGTTTTCAGACCTCCGAACATCAAAGGCAAGTATGCTACCTAGTCACTGAAAGTACAGTCTTTGTACTTAGTTTAAAAAACAATTCCCACTGATCAGATTAGGGGTATATCCAAAAATGCATTATAAACTGGCAAGGAAAATGTTATATTCTGATTGCTACCTGACAATCAAACTTTTCCTGTGGCACTTGTGACTAATATAGGGTTACCACCTGTCCCACTTTGCGAGGGACAGTCCCTCTTTGGGCAGTTGTGTCCTGCAAAAACATTGAAAAAATGGCAAATGTCCTGAGATTTTAGGACAAAATTATTTCCTATATTTTATGTAATAGTTGCATAAAACAGTTATTCTGTATCTGAAACACCTAAATGTTGTAAGAAACAGAATAAGCAACTAAAATGCTACAAATCTGATGTTCTGTCCTTTTTACTGGCCATGGGTATGTTTCGCCTTGCAGAATCTGATGTTTGTACCAAAAATGTCCCACTTTGGGCATTTGAAAAGGTGGCAACCTAGACTAATACTGTGCTCTGTAGATTGCATAACTAGATAGGTATGAGGTTCAATGGAACTTCTTTTTGTGTGTTGGGAGAATCTAGTGACAGGTAAGTAATGCCTGGATATCAAATGGTCTGTGTCCTGTACCATTGAGGGGTGGGATTTGACATGATGGTTAAGGTGTTTACCTCACAGACACAAGGTATTGAGTTTGATTCTCTCCTTTGAAGGTAAATTGTCTAGGCTAAAAATGGTCCACAAGAACTGCTAGCCTAGTACCTATGAACCTATGCATTAAATTGTCTGAAGCATGGATATGATGTGCTGATGATTTTGATATGACTCATTCAGTCAGTCTTACAATGTGGCTATACATGTAAGAGCGTTTGATGTGCTAATAATCTGTTGTTTCAGATAAGCTTGTAAAGTCATGTCATATAATTTTTAACTGAAAACAACCTTTAAAGCCTGCAACATCTGTAAGGTACGTTTTGGCTGAAATATAAGTAGTTTAAACTCCTTTGAAGCCATCCACTTAGTCAGAGATGGTCTTCATTCACTTCTAATTGCTTCCATTTATTAATATATTGGAAGTGTACAAATAAAAGCAGTGATTATAATCTAATGTACTGTTAATGCAGCAACTACCTGTCAGAAAGTCATTAAGAATTCGGGGTTACCAGATGAATATTGAATTTATTACTCTTGGCTTAAGTCTTTTTCCTAGACCTGGATGACTACTACAGAAAGCCTATGCCATTTCTTACTTGTTTTGACAGATAAATGGAGTCTGTAATTTTTGTTAATTGCTTTCAACAAGTACCTTTTTTACAACACAGAGAACCATTTGACTTCAAACTCCATTATTTTTATTTTGGCTTTAGCATATGAATCATTGTGTACTTTTGGTAGCTGTAAAGAAGAATTTTATGGGCAAAATGAGCCATGCAACAGACTTTTATTACATGCTGATATAAACTAAGAACTCTTGTGATTGTGTGTTATAGAGTCCATTATATTTTATTTCTTTGCTTGGGTAATTGAGAACAGTGAGTGCTGCTTTATTTTATGTTTGTTCATCCTAATAATATTCTTCCTCATAACATTGCAGTGTTGTACTCACCGTCAAGGGTTTCTAGGACTGCTAAATAAAAATCATGTCTCTGACGTTGATCACAGCCATTGAGTTGGTACTGCTCTCATCCCCCACCAATTATATTTCCATAAAGAAACACGCTGCTATCCTGCCTTGATTTGTTAATGATAGCAGTAATTTTGTCATGCTAGTGATGTTGTGTTCTGCTAAAACTGTATATTTGGAGACCCTGACTTTTGTTACATGGAGTACTTTCACCAGGCCCCATAAAACGTACTTTGACTTTCTACACTCCACATTTATTTCCTTGCCATAGAAGTGTAAAAGAACAAGTTTAGGACACCTATACTACTAAAACATAATGTGTGTGTGTGTGTGTGTGTGTGTGTGTGTGTGTGTGTGTGTGTGTGTGTGTGTGTGTGTGTGTGTGTGTGTCTGTCTGTCTGTGTGTGTGTGCGTGTGTATGTGTGTGTGTGTGTGTGTGTGTGTGTGTGTGTATATGTATATATGTATATATATATATATATATATATATATATATATATATATATATATATATGTGTGTGTGTGTGTGTGTGTGTGTGTGTGTGTGTGGTGTGTTTGTTGGTGTGTTTGTGTGTGTGTGTGTGTGTGTGTGTGTGTGTGTGTGTGTGTGTGTGTGTGTGTGTGTGTGTGTGTGTGTGTGTGTCTGTGTGTAATAGTTATTAAATATCAGGTACATTTTGGGGAAGGATATACCTTTGAAATGGTTTTGCATACTGGATACTGTTAACATTGCATATCATGCATACGTTAGGAAATAATGTTAATGTTTAATTGGGTATATTATCATTGAAGTGTGGAAGGTTTTGATAGTGTGTATTCTATTAATGTTGCAGCTGTGCTGCAGACCTGATTTGGTATTGATGTATTTTGAATTTCTCTGTTTGTGAACTTAGCTTTTATCTTTTCTCATCACCTCTGGGGAGTTAAAGTTTATTTATTAATGACTACAATTCCTAAGCACAATAAAAGCAATCTTACAGTTTATGAGTGGGAGGTATGGTTTGTGGGTATGGGAATAGGAGATAGTATATGTCTTTTCTTTGTCAAGCTTCAGTGTGGAAATTGTTTGGCAATGTTGATATGCTTTATTTGTTGGGTGACTCTTCACAATTCTGATATTGGAATACTTATGTGTGAATCAGGGTTGGAGTTTAATCACGTATTTCATATACTTGGACAGGAGTAATTTTTTAATTGTGCATGGGAAGTAGTAATTAGGGATTATGTTGATGTTGTTATTAACAGATGTTTTATTTTTGGTTATGTTCTTGGGAAGGCTGAGTAGCTGGGGATGAATTGGAGGGGTTATTTTTATTTATTTATTTATTTATGTTTTATAAATTATCAGAGGGCTGCATTCTGGACATTGGTTTATCTGTGATTAAGTGGACATGTTTTTGATTTGTAATATTTATGGACTTTTTATGTTTAATTTATTCTGTATTATGACAGGTTTGTCAGATGAGGCACTACTTATAAAAGGATTTTGATAGGAATGCTTCATGGGTTCAGTGTGGTATGAAGTATCATTGGTAAATGTCTGGAATTTTAAGGATAGACTATGTTACAGTTTAGGGGAGAGTCATGAAATTAGGCTGTTTAGGTCTGTCTGGTATCTGCATGTATTACTGCAGATTTGGGTTTTATTGCCTGGAATGGGGAAGTGCATGTAACTCAGAACACTGTTGTACTTTTAGGAGATCTGATCAGAATGGTGGATCTGATATCTTGGAAAAACAAAGGCAGATATTAAGGGACTATTCCCCTTTTTGTCCTGTGCATTTCCTACTGAGGATACACTGTAAATAAAGTGTGCATGTAGAGTATGTAATTTGGGGTGGAATATGGAGAAACATATGGGCAGAACACTGATAATTTAAAGGACTGATATTCTAACAGAAGTGACCCCATGTGTTGCAGTTTACTATTAGAGGTCACGCTATACTGCTGAAACAATTTGGTTAATGTTAATACACTATTCCCATGCATAATTAGTGAACTGAATGAAAGGTATTATTAAAAGATTATAGTTAGTTATACACACTATAATGTAATCTTATATATTACATATATATGTTCTTGCTGAGTGTTTTTTTGTCATTTTTATTATTCTTGTTCTGATCATATTTTAATTAATTTATTTATTTATGTATTTATCTTGCAAAAAGTGGTTAGGGTTGGCATAACGGTTAAAGTGTTTTCTTCATAGACACAGGGCACAGGGCTTGATTTTCACCTTTGGGAAACTGGGTAAGCTTAAAATGGCACACACAGGCATCCAGACCAGTATGTGACCCACAGGCTCTGTAGTAGGCCCTGGGAAGGCTGAAGTATGCCTAAACTTTTCCAAGGAGATAGAGAACCCCAGTAGAGGTAGGGGATGCAAACGGACAAGAAGGAGACAAAGTCCCAGAAATCTGAAACAGAAGAAGAAACCTGAGGGAGACTAGAGAAGACAAGAAGCCCCAGGAATCAGAAAGAGATTTATGACCAAGAAGAGGATGGGTAAAACAAAAGAGAACTAATAAATAACAAAAGTACTTTATCAAAGTAATTAATACTCTCAACTTAGAGGTAAGCAGGGAGGAATCTTTGGGGCATTGAGTTGAGCTACCCTTCCTTGGAGAGGAGTGGGACACAGAAACCACAATGCCTGCTTTAGTGGGAGAAGAGACAGAGCCATCCACCTCTTGAGGCATAATTAATGAAGTATGTCTCAGTCTATGTGAACTCCTAGTAATCTCTCTGAATGTTAAAAAGGCCCCATGTGAGAATGATGCCCTTTGTCAGACCTGGTAAGATGTGTTGAGGGTAATGGGGAGAAACTTCCCAGTGGGGCCACCACCAGCTTACCCTTAGTGTGAAGTGCAAAACATCTTACTGTGTAGGGTAGCAAAGGAAAAGGAAGATGTTACATGGCAGTTGCTGGTCTCCAAATCATTATGGACAACAGTAATGTATATGGCTCACAGCCACATGCTGGGGGTGGGACTTGGGCATGGGCAGGGTGGAGGTGATGGTCATGATCCAGCTGTATTGGCCTGGCATAATTATAGAAACTGAAACTATTATGTAAGTTGTCTAGAATGTCATATAAAACACTAGAAAACTGGGGATTCAAGAATCATCTTGTCCTGATGCCCATAATTGATGTGCCCTTTCAAAGACTAGCCATAGACATTGTAGATCCCCTAGTCAAGCCCAGCAACAGACACCAATACATCCTGGTGATCGAAGATTATGCCACCCACTTTCCTGGGTGTCTCTCTCTCACAATGACCAGTTTCAAGGCCTTTGCTATAGTGGTATTGCTGCTAATCTCATTGGTTGGTATTCCTAAGGAGATATTGACTTATGGTTTAGCAGAAAGGTTCAGTAGACCCATGAAGTCCATGCTAAGGAAGGTCATAGAGACCAGTGGGAAAAACTGGGACCAGCCACTGTGTTACCTGATGTTCTCAATGAGGGATATAGCATAAGCATCCTCAAGATTTAGTCCCTTTTTTACTATTGTATAGAAGACATCCTAAGCTATTGCTAGATACAGCAAATGAAATTAGAGAACAGGAGGAAACCCCTTTCAGAACTGTACTTGAGCAGAATGCAAGTTTGCAGGAGAAAATGAAAGTAAATAATTGTTTGGAAGTACCTGGAAAAAGCCCGAGCTAATCAACAAGGAGTGCATAACAGGAATACTGGAGACAGGGAGTTCAAAGTAGGTGACCTGGTCTTTGGTTGTGATCTGCAACAGTGAGAATAAGTTCCTTGCCAAATGGCAGGGACCTTATGAAACCCTTGGAAAGCTGAATGAGGTAAACTGTAAGGTAAGACAGGTAGGAAAAATATGCTTTGAACAGATTCATCTTATAAATACATTAAAACCTTGGAGAGAAACCCAGATTAATGTGATAAGTACAGGTTGCGAAGTCATCACTTGGGGGCAAGAAAGGCAATTGCTGGATGGCACATTCTCCAAGTCCCAAAAACAGGAGGTCCAGGAGTTTTCTTTTGAGAAACAAAGACATCTTTTTTGACTTACCTCAATAAACCTTCCTTACCACATACCACACAGAAACCATGCTAAGAAAGGAAGTTAGTTTAAAATTTTATAGGCTGCCATAAGCACTTTTTTGTTTGAAAAGAAAAGCACTTTTTGTGCCTTTAAACTTGATCTTTAGGGCTGGTCCTGGGAGTGGCCATTTGCTTTGATTTTGTTGCAAAATGTAAAAGAAATTGTAAAATCTGCCGCTACTGACTAGCAAAATATCAGCGGCAGAACAAAACATGCTGTCTGCTGCCCATACCCTTAACATATCCCTAACTTCCTGTAAAAAACAAAAAACAAAAAGGAGAGAGTTGTTAGAATAACATGATGTGTGTTTCCCTGCATAATCTGAAGAATGCAAATGCTGAAACTGAAATATATATCATTATTTAATGACTTAAAGCCTCAGTGGTTTGTCTAAAACACACACATTTTCTGAGGAATAGACCAAAAATATGAGGCAATAATCTGGATGTCCTATAAAAGTTTGGACACTTGAGAGGTGTGGAGGCAAGTGTAAATGTAACAGACTGTGTTACACTACCTCTCTTGACAGCACTCACTAAGCTTTGAAAGCCAGGAAAACGCATAGCGTTTTTTTCACCTTTTAACTTATTGTACATGGAGCAGATAATGTTCCGTGGGCTACAAAGAATTATGATCACCTCACAGATCATAACTCCTTATTTTGTGTTATTGACATGGACACCAAGACTCAAATTTGTTGGCATCCATGTCTTGAACAAAATCAAACCAAAAACCAGAGCCAAAGAAAACTGTTGTTTAGAAAACAGAAAACAGAACAAGAAAAACAGCCACAGTAACGTACCAATAATACTTTAATATGCAAAGCTTTCGGGTAATACAAACCCTTCCTCAGTGCTAAAAACAATGTCATGGCATCATGCTTAAATAGTAAAGGTAAAACACACAGCTAATAAAACTTCATATACAATCAATTAAAACAGTATCACAATGCATTTAAAGGAACAGTAAAAATTATTTCAGACACATTTGTTTAAACTTGAGTGCAGGTTTTAATGTGGCAGTTTGGTTGATACCAGGTGAATGATCAGCCTGAAGTTGTAAAATCCACTTATATTCCTTAACCTCAAGTTTGTTATTCATATCACCCCTCCTAATATTATTATTCATATCACCCTTCCTAATATTGTTATTCATATCACCCCCTACTAATATTATTCATATCACCCCTCTTAATATTGTTATTCATATCACCCCTACTAATATTGCTACAAAAATATATTGGGAACAAACCTATGTTTACTTAGCCTAATTGTTCTAATCCTAAACAGCAATTATGTTATAAAGATGCACGTGGCAGTATTATGGTGAAAGAACTACTAAAATTGGAACATTTCCATGTTATAATTGTTGTTATTGTTGTGGTTTTATTGAACAGACTCCAAATTGTATACACCTTGTTACCAATAAGGCATATTTTTTTTAAGTGCTTTGCAACTTGTAATACTAATTGTGTAGTATATCTTGCTACATGCAGGGCCAGCCTTAGCTGATATGGCGCCCTAGGCAAAGTAGTGCTCCGGTGCCCCTTAAGCCCCACCCACACAATACCCATGAAACAACACTATGAGCCATGCCCACAGGTAGGCCAATACCCAAGAAATTCACTCCAGTCATTTCCTTCAATTATTTAAATGTACAGAAGAAAATATATTTTGTAATGTAGTTTAAACTGCAAGTGAAGATGGACATTTCCTTTAGTAAAGCTGCTTTATCTGCTGCTCCTTCACACACACTTTACTATAAAAGTCATGTTCTCAGAAAATAGAAACCCATGTGCCTTGTTCCAAAGGGTTGCTTAATTTAATCTAAACATAGGCGAGCGAGCCTTACAGCTCAGTGAAAGTAGAATTGTAACCTCTCTCCTCCCTGGGTACAGTAGCTTAAGCTAGAATATCACACACAGAAAGACATTTGCTAAACAAACAGTACAGTCTCACAGTTAAAACAGACTTAGCATGAACAGTAAACTTCTCTGCCATTGAAACGGCATGAAAACCCACATTTATAGAAAATGCATCTGGCCAGTGGAGGATTAAGTTTACTTTTGGAATGTTTTTAAAACAGACTCCTTGCACATATTTTTAGGGCCATGCATACATTTATTTGTTCTTTGATTCACCTTCCTGATTGCATTAAATTACATTCCTTATATAATATAGCACCACTTTGTAGAATGCGTTTTAAATTTGTAGTTTTAACATTCTTTTAATAAGCAATGAAACAAAATGTATAAACCAATAATGACAAAACTACACATTTCAGAAAATTTCAACCATAAATGGCCACTCAGACTTCTGTCATTACAATCCACTAATATCACTCACTACACACAATCTCTGCAGAAGAGAAATCGTCTGAACAATTCCACATTAAAGAGATCTATAACTAATGAAGATGTTGCCTCCGGCAAACAACTTTACATCTCAATGTTTCATCTACAAATTCAGTGCCTGTTGTTCTTGAGGAATTAATTGCCTGTATTACCATTAATATTGCAATACGAAATGGCTAAAACTGACAACACGTTCATAGTTTATTTATTTATTTATTTATTTTTTATTTTACATTTGTTAACCGGGCTAGTCCAACTGGATATATGTCCATTTTCAGTAGAGGCCCGGGGAGAAAAGCTCCAAAATTACATAGTTAAAACATACTTCAGTTTCCAATATGTTAAACTGAATCTAAAATAAGCAAAAAATAACAATATATTAGGACACCTATACTACTAAAACATAATGTGTGTGTGTGTGTGTGTGTGTGTGTGTGTGTGTGTGTGTGTGTGTGTGTGTGTGTGTGTGTGTGTGTGTGTGTGTGTGTGTGTGTCTGTCTGTCTGTGTGTGTGTGTGTGTATGTGTGTGTGTGTGTGTGTGTGTGTGTGTGTGTATATGTATATATGTATATATATATATATATATATATATATATATATATATATATATATATGTGTGTGTGTGTTTGTGTGTGTGGTGTGTTTGTTGGTGTGTTTGTGTGTGTGTGTGTGTGTGTGTGTGTGTGTGTGTGTGTGTGTGTGTGTGTGTGTGTGTGTGTGTGTGTGTGTGTGTGTCTGTGTGTAATAGTTATTAAATATCAGGTACATTTTGGGGAAGGATATACCTTTGAAATGGTTTTGCATACTGGATACTGTTAACATTGCATATCATGCATACGTTAGGAAATAATGTTAATGTTTAATTGGGTATATTATCATTGAAGTGTGGAAGGTTTTGATAGTGTGTATTCTATTAATGTTGCAGCTGTGCTGCAGACCTGATTTGGTATTGATGTATTTTGAATTTCTCTGTTTGTGAACTTAGCTTTTATCTTTTCTCATCACCTCTGGGGAGTTAAAGTTTATTTATTAATGACTACAATTCCTAAGCACAATAAAAGCAATCTTACAGTTTATGAGTGGGAGGTATGGTTTGTGGGTATGGGAATAGGAGATAGTATATGTCTTTTCTTTGTCAAGCTTCAGTGTGGAAATTGTTTGGCAATGTTGATATGCTTTATTTGTTGGGTGACTCTTCACAATTCTGATATTGGAATACTTATGTGTGAATCAGGGTTGGAGTTTAATCACGTATTTCATATACTTGGACAGGAGTAATTTTTTAATTGTGCATGGGAAGTAGTAATTAGGGATTATGTTGATGTTGTTATTAACAGATGTTTTATTTTTGGTTATGTTCTTGGGAAGGCTGAGTAGCTGGGGATGAATTGGAGGGGTTATTTTTATTTATTTATTTATTTATGTTTTATAAATTATCAGAGGGCTGCATTCTGGACATTGGTTTATCTGTGATTAAGTGGACATGTTTTTGATTTGTAATATTTATGGACTTTTATGTTTAATTTATTCTGTATTATGACAGGTTTGTCAGATGAGGCACTACTTATAAAAGGATTTTGATAGGAATGCTTCATGGGTTCAGTGTGGTATGAAGTATCATTGGTAAATGTCTGGAATTTTAAGGATAGACTATGTTACAGTTTAGGGGAGAGTCATGAAATTAGGCTGTTTAGGTCTGTCTGGTATCTGCATGTATTACTGCAGATTTGGGTTTTATTGCCTGGAATGGGGAAGTGCATGTAACTCAGAACACTGTTGTACTTTTAGGAGATCTGATCAGAATGGTGGATCTGATATCTTGGAAAAACGAAGGCAGATATTAAGGGACTATTCCCCTTTTTGTCCTGTGCATTTCCTACTGAGGATACACTGTAAATAAAGTGTGCATGTAGAGTATGTAATTTGGGGTGGAATATGGAGAAACATATGGGCAGAACACTGATAATTTAAAGGACTGATATTCTAACAGAAGTGACCCCATGTGTTGCAGTTTACTATTAGAGGTCACGCTATACTGCTGAAACAATTTGGTTAATGTTAATACACTATTCCCATGCATAATTAGTGAACTGAATGAAAGGTATTATTAAAAGATTATAGTTAGTTATACACACTATAATGTAATCTTATATATTACATATATATGTTCTTGCTGAGTGTTTTTTTGTCATTTTTATTATTCTTGTTCTGATCATATTTTAATTAATTTATTTATTTATGTATTTATCTTGCAAAAAGTGGTTAGGGTTGGCATAACGGTTAAAGTGTTTTCTTCATAGACACAGGGCACAGGGCTTGATTTTCACCTTTGGGAAACTGGGTAAGCTTAAAATGGCACACACAGGCATCCAGACCAGTATGTGACCCACAGGCTCTGTAGTAGGCCCTGGGAAGGCTGAAGTATGCCTAAACTTTTCCAAGGAGATAGAGAACCCCAGTAGAGGTAGGGGATGCAAACGGACAAGAAGGAGACAAAGTCCCAGAAATCTGAAACAGAAGAAGAAACCTGAGGGAGACTAGAGAAGACAAGAAGCCCCAGGAATCAGAAAAAGATTTATGACCAAGAAGAGGATGGGTGAAACAAAAGAGAACTAATAAATAACAAAAGTACTTTATCAAAGTAATTAATACTCTCAACTTAGAGGTAAGCAGGGAGGAATCTTTGGGGCATTGAGTTGAGCTACCCTTCCTTGGAGAGGAGTGGGACACAGAAACCACAATGCCTGCTTTAGTGGGAGAAGAGACAGAGCCATCCACCTCTTGAGGCATAATTAATGAAGTATGTCTCAGTCTATGTGAACTCCTAGTAATCTCTCTGAATGTTAAAAAGGCCCCATGTGAGAATGATGCCCTTTGTCAGACCTGGTAAGATGTGTTGAGGGTAATGGGGAGAAACTTCCCAGTGGGGCCACCACCAGCTTACCCTTAGTGTGAAGTGCAAAACATCTTACTGTGTAGGGTAGCAAAGGAAAAGGAAGATGTTACATGGCAGTTGCTGGTCTCCAAATCATTATGGACAACAGTAATGTATATGGCTCACAGCCACATGCTGGGGTGGGACTTGGGCATGGGCAGGGTGGAGGTGATGGTCATGATCCAGCTGTATTGGCCTGGCATAATTATAGAAACTGAAACTATTATGTAAGTTGTCTAGAATGTCATATAAAACACTAGAAAACTGGGGATTCAAGAATCATCTTGTCCTGATGCCCATAATTGATGTGCCCTTTCAAAGACTAGCCATAGACATTGTAGATCCCCTAGTCAAGCCCAGCAACAGACACCAATACATCCTGGTGATCGAAGATTATGCCACCCACTTTCCTGGGTGTCTCTCTCTCACAATGACCAGTTTCAAGGCCTTTGCTATAGTGGTATTGCTGCTAATCTCATTGGTTGGTATTCCTAAGGAGATATTGACTTATGGTTTAGCAGAAAGGTTCAGTAGACCCATGAAGTCCATGCTAAGGAAGGTCATAGAGACCAGTGGGAAAAACTGGGACCAGCCACTGTGTTACCTGATGTTCTCAATGAGGGATATAGCATAAGCATCCTCAAGATTTAGTCCCTTTTTTACTATTGTATAGAAGACATCCTAAGCTATTGCTAGATACAGCAAATGAAATTAGAGAACAGGAGGAAACCCCTTTCAGAACTGTACTTGAGCAGAATGCAAGTTTGCAGGAGAAAATGAAAGTAAATAATTGTTTGGAAGTACCTGGAAAAAGCCCGAGCTAATCAACAAGGAGTGCATAACAGGAATACTGGAGACAGGGAGTTCAAAGTAGGTGACCTGGTCTTTGGTTGTGATCTGCAACAGTGAGAATAAGTTCCTTGCCAAATGGCAGGGACCTTATGAAACCTTTGGAAAGCTGAATGAGGTAAACTGTAAGGTAAGACAGGTAGGAAAAATATGCTTTGAACAGATTCATCTTATAAATACATTAAAACCTTGGAGAGAAACCCAGATTAATGTGATAAGTACAGGTTGCGAAGTCATCACTTGGGGGCAAGAAAGGCAATTGCTGGATGGCACATTCTCCAAGTCCCAAAAACAGGAGGTCCAGGAGTTTTCTTTTGAGAAACAAAGACATCTTTTTTGACTTACCTCAATAAACCTTCCTTACCACATACCACACAGAAACCATGCTAAGAAAGGAAGTTAGTTTAAAATTTTATAGGCTGCCATAAGCACTTTTTTGTTTGAAAAGAAAAGCACTTTTTGTGCCTTTAAACTTGATCTTTAGGGCTGGTCCTGGGAGTGGCCATTTGCTTTGATTTTGTTGCAAAATGTAAAAGAAATTGTAAAATCTGCCGCTACTGACTAGCAAAATATCAGCAGCAGAACAAAACATGCTGTCTGCTGCCCATACCCTTAACATATCCCTAACTTCCTGTAAAAAACAAAAAAAACAAAAAAGGAGAGAGAGTTGTTAGAATAACATGATGTGTGTTTCCCTGCATAATCTGAAGAATGCAAATGCTGAAACTGAAATATATATCATTATTTAATGACTTAAAGCCTCAGTGGTTTGTCTAAAACACACACATTTTCTGAGGAATAGACCAAAAATATGAGGCAATAATCTGGATGTCCTATAAAAGTTTGGACACTTGAGAGGTGTGGAGGCAAGTGTAAATGTAACAGACTGTGTTACACTACCTCTCTTGACAGCACTCACTAAGCTTTGAAAGCCAGGAAAACGCATAGCGTTTTTTTCACCTTTTAACTTATTGTACATGGAACAGATAATGTTCCGTGGGCTACAAAGAATTATGATCACCTCACAGATCATAACTCCTTATTTTGTGTTATTGACATGGACACCAAGACTCAAATTTGTTGGCATCCATGTCTTGAACAAAATCAAACCAAAACCAGAGCCAAAGAAAACTGTTGTTTAGAAAACAGAAAACAGAACAAGAAAAACAGCCACAGTAACGTACCAATAATACTTTAATATGCAAAGCTTTCGGGTAATACAAACCCTTCCTCAGTGCTAAAAACAATGTCATGGCATCATGCTTAAATAGTAAAGGTAAAACACACAGCTAATAAAACTTCATATACAATCAATTAAAACAGTATCACAATGCATTTAAAGGAACAGTAAAAATTATTTCAGACACATTTGTTTAAACTTGAGTGCAGGTTTTAATGTGGCAGTTTGGTTGATACCAGGTGAATGATCAGCCTGAAGTTGTAAAATCCACTTATATTCCTTAACCTCAAGTTTGTTATTCATATCACCCCTCCTAATATTATTATTCATATCACCCTTCCTAATATTGTTATTCATATCACCCCCTACTAATATTATTCATATCACCCCTCTTAATATTGTTATTCATATCACCCCTACTAATATTGCTACAAAAATATATTGGGAACAAACCTATGTTTACTTAGCCTAATTGTTCTAATCTTAAACAGCAATTATGTTATAAAGATGCACGTGGCAGTATTATGGTGAAAGAACTACTAAAATTGGAACATTTCCATGTTATAATTGTTGTTATTGTTGTGGTTTTATTGAACAGACTCCAAATTGTATACACCTTGTTACCAATAAGGCATATTTTTTTTAAGTGCTTTGCAACTTGTAATACTAATTGTGTAGTATATCTTGCTACATGCAGGGCCAGCCTTAGCTGATATGGCGCCCTAGGCAAAGTAGTGCTCCGGTGCCCCTTAAGCCCCACCCACACAATACCCATGAAACAACACTATGAGCCATGCCCACAGGTAGGCCAATACCCAAGAAATTCACTCCAGTCATTTCCTTCAATTATTTAAATGTACAGAAGAAAATATATTTTGTAATGTAGTTTAAACTGCAAGTGAAGATGGACATTTCCTTTAGTAAAGCTGCTTTATCTGCTGCTCCTTCACACACACTTTACTATAAAAGTCATGTTCTCAGAAAATAGAAACCCATGTGCCTTGTTCCAAAGGGTTGCTTAATTTAATCTAAACATAGGCGAGCCTTACAGCTCAGTGAAAGTAGAATTGTAACCTCTCTCCTCCCTGGGTACAGTAGCTTAAGCTAGAATATCACACACAGAAAGACATTTGCTAAACAAACAGTACAGTCTCACAGTTAAAACAGACTTAGCATGAACAGTAAACTTCTCTGCCATTGAAGCGGCATGAAAACCCACATTTATAGAAAATGCATCTGGCCAGTGGAGGATTAAGTTTACTTTTGGAATGTTTTAAAACAGACTCCTTGCACATATTTTTAGGGCCATGCATACATTTATTTGTTCTTTGATTCACCTTCCTGATTGCATTAAATTACATTCCTTATATAATATAGCACCACTTTGTAGAATGCGTTTTAAATTTGTAGTTTTAACATTCTTTTAATAAGCAATGAAACAAAATGTATAAACCAATAATGACAAAACTACACATTTCAGAAAATTTCAACCATAAATGGCCACTCAGACTTCTGTCATTACAATCCACTAATATCACTCACTACACACAATCTCTGCAGAAGAGAAATCGTCTGAACAATTCCACATTAAAGAGATCTATAACTAATGAAGATGTTGCCTCCGGCAAACAACTTTACATCTCAATGTTTCATCTACAAATTCAGTGCCTGTTGTTCTTGAGGAATTAATTGCCTGTATTAACATTAATATTGCAATACGAAATGGCTAAAACTGACAACACGTTCATAGTTTATTTATTTATTTATTTATTTTTTATTTTACATTTGTTAACCGGGCTAGTCCAACTGGATATATGTCAATTTTCAGTAGAGGCCCGGGGAGAAAAGCTCCAAAATTACATAGTTAAAACATACTTCAGTTTCCAATATGTTAAACTGAATCTAAAATAAGCAAAAAATAACAATATATTAGCAACAAATAGGAAAAAAAACCAGCTCCATTACATAGGTGTAGCCAGGTGAGAAAGAATACAAGATATTTCCACTGAGAACAATGTTGACAATTTGTTTAGCCTAAAAACTTCATTAAATAAGCAGAATTACAACAGGATATCACTGAGAGGTAGAATAAGGAGATACATAGGGGTATGTATGTTAAGCAGGTTGTTAACTAAAGCCCTCAGAGAAGGGCATAAGAGATGAGTCAGAGCTGGTCAGGAAAGGGGGAGTAGAAGTATTTAATTGAGACAGAGAGTTTAAATACTTTTTGTTACTAGAAAAAGTCACATACTTGCAGGGTGATACTGAAAAGTACAAAGGAAGGTGGTAAGAATAATAGGGACATAGAGGTGATAGGCAAGAAAGAAACAGCAGGTCAGTCAGGATTTGTACAAGGGCATAGCCACTGGGATAGAAGGAAAGTTCTTAGTTGTTTCTTAAAAAGGGGTGTTGATGTAAGTGATGTAAGATTAGATGGAAGTTTGTTCCAGTTAGTTCCAACAAAGTTAGAAAATAGGCAGTCCCCAGATTTATTGTTGGATTTTAATGGAGGCTACTAGTAGCTTACTTGCTGAGTGCAGTGTTGTAAGATTTTTATAAGGTTTGATAATGTTACAGAGTATGGGAGAGTTTATTGGATGATATAAGATCTTATGGGTAATTATAAGTTGCTGAAGAAGGAACTGATTGTGTAATTCCAGCCATCCTAGTTGTTTAAGGTTTTGGCAGTGATGGGCACGAAATGCGGAACCAGTAGCAAATCTAGCTATATTATTATATGAGGTTGATAGTTTGTTCAAATTGCTTTTGGAAAGGTTAGAGTAGATGGGAGAGGCATAGAGAAGGGTGGATATAAGGTGTGTCTGGGCAATAGTGGTCCTAGCTGAGGGAGTAAGAAAGGTTTTAAGCCTGTAAAGGGAGCCAAGTTTTCTATGTACTGATTTAATGATCAAATTAATGTGTGAGTCAAAGTTAAGATTATTGTCAATTGTTACACCCAAAAGTTTGGTGGTTGTGTCTGGTGTTATTATATTATATTATAGTTCCATTTTTGGATGCAACTGTGAAATAGATAGGGGAAGACTTTTGAGTAGGAGTAAACAATAATAACTTAGTTTTGTTAGGGTTGAGTTAGTATAGTTACTAGGCATCTCATACAAAGGAGGACATACTCAGGAGTGTAGAACCCCTATTCCCCCTTAAAATGCACCAAATAATCAGCAATCAAATGGGCACTACAAATTCAATACTCCATCTACATGGTGTGGGAGTAGAATCCATAGCCTTCTGCACCAAAGACAATTATCCTACTAACACTGCTTTCAAATTCTACAACACAGTGTGCCATTTGATAAGCAAAACAGTTAGTTTTACACTGAAAACAAACTTAGCATGAGCAGCAGTAAACTTTCTTCCTTTGAAGCTCACAATTCCATGAAAATGAACTAAAACTCATAATCCCTTGAAAATGCACTGAAACCCTTAATACCCTGAAAATTCACTGAAAGTCAAACTAATTTCTGTCAGCAGTCTGGTAGTTGGTGTAGAGCAATGGTTCCCAAACCGTTATGGACCTAGGCCCCACTTTTGAAAACGGTGGTCCACAGACTCACAGAAGTCAGGTGCATGATGCAAAACCATAGTTTGGTCTGGGTGATCAGGTATAAAAGAGTTTGGGTGTGTGTCTGTTTCTGTGTATGCATGTGTGATTGTGAGCACATGCGTGTATGTGTGTGTGTGTTTGTATAAGGATCAAAAGAGTTAGGTGATGTACCCTTTTCAGAGACAGGACCTTTGGCCAGCTTAAGTTGGGTAAGTTGGAGTTTTCTTTCAGGAGGAGAAGAAGGGACTACCAGAGACACAAAAAACGGACAGACAGAATGAAAGGGCACGCAAGTATGTAGAATGTATGTCTGGTGGATTATAGGGAGGGCACAGTCTGAGACTATGGACATAAACTGCAAGAAGAAGAAAGTGGTAACCTGAAGAGCTGAGTACCTAGTAGAAGGTCAGCTCTCTGTTTAATGGGGAGCCATTTTGTTTTGTCAAGTGCAAGGCAGTGGTGCTCTTGAGGAAGAGAAATGGTAATGAATTGACAAATGGAATTAGAAAATGATTTGGTGTTTTGTTTAGAGGAAGAATCAGTAATGTTAATGGTGTTTTGTTTAGAGGCAGACTCAGTAATAGGAAGACTAAATTCAAGCTAGGATAGGACACCTTTATCACCAGCTGGCCTGGCAGAGGGAGGAAAAAAGTACAGATTTCTACCAGAGAAAGCAGGACATTTATTTTTTCTATGTGGGAATACACGTTAAGAGATTTATCCATACAGGGGCCCGGTTAGTTGATGGAGGTGTATTTTTCATAATGGACATGTTAAGACCGGAAATGTAATGGCTGAACAGTTACAGAGAGAGAGAGAGATAAACTGTAGGGTGTCCCAAAAACATACTTTTGGTTTTAGAAGCATTCAGAAGTAAGCTGTGTTGGATTAGCCATTGCTGACGTAAGTGCAGGTCAGACTGAAGTTAGGCTTGTTTAATACAAAGGGAGTTGGTCTGGAGATGTAGAAACAAGTTCAATATAAATATTCATTCTAACTAGAAAAATGTCAGTAGAGTATGTCAAGTGGATGTGCACTCTTTCAACTATTTCTGGGTTTGGGAAGTTAAGACATATCAACTGTATCATTTTTGCAAATAACACAAGCAGAGTCAAGTAAAAATTCATATTAGGAAACAGGCAATGCAGAGCAACAAGAGATCTATAGAGAGTCTAGATTCCTTTACCAGCACATTACCAGAAAGCATAGAACAGCAACAGATACCCCCTTTAATACACAATCACATATGCTTGTAGATATATACAGAGAGAGAGAGAGAGAGATAGGCTGTGGCTCATAGTTATATATTACCCTTCATGAAAATAACTGGGCTCATACTATAAATAATTTGAGGGGACCCACTCAGGTAGCACTCAGAGTACATTTTCTGCTTCCCATCGGTAAATCCAAGTTGTGTTTGACTATGGACAGCCATAGGGCCGAACTTTGTTTTATGTGGATGGGGGGAGTCTGTTCCATGATGCCATTGGACTTGCTGATGTGCAAAAAATCCATCATTGGTCGGAAGATGCCTTGTATGCCATAGGTCAGCTCTTAGCAGTCACTAGGATACCGACATATACACACAGACAAACATGCACACGCGAACATATTCATGTATAGATATATATCACTAGAGAAACAAATAGAAATTATATTTATATAAAACAATTGCTTAAGAAGGAAAGGAGAACTGACACATCAAATGCTAAGGAAACGGCAGTCTATATTCAATCTGTGCTCTAAGGTAAATACCACTGCTTCATATTTTGCTCCCAATATTTGTTCACTTAGTAACATAAATATAATTAATAACTTTACTTCGTCATTTAGAT
Organism: Protopterus annectens; assembly: GCF_019279795.1. Taxonomy (NCBI): domain Eukaryota; kingdom Metazoa; phylum Chordata; order Ceratodontiformes; family Protopteridae; genus Protopterus; species Protopterus annectens. Next base: position 305,371,434 of record NC_056747.1, on the reverse strand, counting down.
CGAAAGGCGCAAAACAAGATGAAATAAAAAGGCGATGCGTATATAGAAACAAACTGTTTAAAAATACACACACACAAACACACACATGCATACATACACACTTACCTTCTTTGTAAACAAAACAGCCACATACAGACCCACAGACTTAGGACAGGATTAATCCAAAACTTAGCTAAGAGAACCGCATGCTTAAATTTCACTCCATACTGCAGAATCCATTTAAATCCATGCTGACGTCGTGACGCACGCATATTCATCCTAAAAGAAGACTCGTACCGAGTAGTTTTTTTGTTTAAATTGTTGAAGCCTACTGCTGCATCTGTAAAAGTGGGCGGGTTCTCGCCCCTTCTTGCCCTATGGTTCCAGTGCCCTTGACTTAGAGACAGGGTGCCGAGAAGAGTGCAAACTCTATGGTCTGTGAAATATAATTAAATCCCTAAATAAAAATTGCACCCTTTACAAGACTGGCCTGTATGGTGCCCTAGGCAGTTGCCTAGTTCGCCTATGCCTAAGGCCGGCCATGGCTATATGCAAAACATGCACTAGCGTCTATGTGGGAAAATCTGTGTGAAAATTAAAAGACAGAATTATTGAACATAATTCTGAGATTAGGAGGGGAAAAACTAATGAATGCATTAGCCAAACATGTTTAGGAGGCTGGTTTATCACATGCATTTACCTGTAAGGTTATAGATATTACTGACAGAAATATTAGGTTTGTATTACCGAAAGTTATAAGTATTATTGGTATGTTACTGTGGTTGTTTTTCTTCTTCTGTTATCCATGTCTTGAATACATAATAAGCAAGTTAATATCAGTGAACCAATCATAATCCTCTGTATTTTATATATATATATATATATATATATATATATATATATATATATATATATATATATATGTTTGCAGTTCATTCTTTCATATGCTGACTTTGTTTACACAGTGAACTGTTGACATTTTTATCAGATGTATTTTCTTTCAAGTGCAGGGTTTACTGAATGGTGGAATTTTAACAGCTTTTCACATGTGAAAGGAATGACAGAAAAGTTACTTACATAGTTTGCTTTGCCATAGATAACCCACAGTATTAAAGATCTGTCAGAGTTGTATAGGAAAAATAATGTGCCTTTGAGGCTATGCATGGATCATTAGTAAATAAAGTACGCACTCATTTCTTTTTGGGAGATAAGATAAACTTAATGTAAAGTGTTAAGTCATACCTCTCAACTGTCCAAATTTTTTGCAGAATGTCCAGATTTTTGACTCATATTTTTGGTCCGTTCCTCAGAAAAATTGAGGTTTTCTGGAAAATCATTGAAGATTAAAGTCATTAAGTAGTGAGAGAATTTTGAGTTTCAGACTTAAAACTGTCCAGAAAATGCATGCTAATGCAACAGCGGTTATCCTTTCAATTTTCCAAGATTAGAAGACCAATATTTAAAATTGTCCCCACATTTGGACCTTTGTCCCCATATAATTTTTGGCTTTGTCCAGATTTCTGGAACTGAGTGGTTGAGAGGTATGTTAAGAGCTTATGCAGAGTTAGTGAGTAAGACTCTAGCACTGTTTTAGAGGTTCATATTTGCTCTGTCTAGATGCTAAATTTGGAACTGTTTGCTGGGAAGGAAGAATAAATTCTATTATGTATGTATATATGTATAATTCACACATTGCTTACCCTAGTAATATGTACCAGTTTAATGAAAACCCAGGAGGCAAACTATTATTTTTACTCAATTTTCAGAAACAAATATTTAATAGAAAGTTGTATGCTTAAAGAACAGCAGAAAAAAATACAAGTGTAGAGTTCATATGGTGCTGCAAAGAAATATCTGCATTCCATATTTGATGAGAATATAGTTCAAATTCCACTGCATATCTATTTTTAGAACTTATAAGCATTTGTTCACAGATGTTCATCTATTCTCACATCAACAAGCCTAATAATCATAAGCTATGACAAATTTTACCTGCAGTTTAGCACATGGTTTGGCGCTATGTATATAGAATCACCTTTGGGATGAATATGCCCAAAGCTGTTTCAGTTATTCATGAAGTGATGTCACAGAAAGCACTTATTGAAGAAAATGGGACAACTATTTAAGGGTGTGCTGTGGTAGTTTTAAAATGGTATCTCAGTGATAATAATCGTGCCTCACAGCTCCAGGGCCTGCGATTCAATCCTTCTAGTCAATGTCTGTGTGGAGTCTGCATGTCCTCTTGTGTGTGTGGGTGTCCCTCGTGTATTGTAGTTTCATTCTACCTTCCAAAAGCTTGCTCTTTGGCTGACTATACAATATTGTCTGTATTATATGTAGTGTATTCGCACTTGCCCTTGTGACTTGAGTTGTGGTTGAAGAGGGTCTCTGGACCACTCCCCTTATCCTGTTAGTAAATGTTAAACAAATAAATAAGTAAATACAAATAACATTTAAAATGCACTAAAGTAAAAACACTGGACTGCACTATTGCTGTTAACTTGCTCTTTGCCATTGAAGAGTTCCTATACCAGTGTATGGAAAAGACCCTCCAGATATGAATGTGTTTGACAGAGTTGTAAGTCCAGAAGTGGAAGGCATAGCACAGAAAATGTACAGGTGGTTAGCTGGATACTTTCTGTTTTACAGAAAAACAAAACAAAACAAAAAAAAAAATAGAGTAATTCGATTGTCTGTTTGTCTGTATTGCACATTCAGTACACTGTGGAATTTGTTAGCTCCCTTGTGGCAGAAAACAACCCAAAAAGGGACAGTAGAAGAATTTCTCGTAAATTTTTAAAATAGGAACCCTTGACAGCCTTTAGTTTTTGAAGAAGCAGTCACAGAACAGCCTAGGCAGTTGCAGTGTCATCCTGAGACACAGATGATGGGGGGGTTGTGAGATTCTCACAAACACAACTGTTTCTCATAAAGTTACAAATGTTTGCAGCGAGTTTATGCAAGTGAAAGAAATTAATGTTGTCTTATCAGGATTTGTGAACCTAAAGTAAACATTGCACATTGTTGGACACAAGTGGTTAATGGTCTAAGTTCAGGATACAGATTCATAGCATACTGTAGTAAACACATGCACGCACGCACACACACACACACACACACACACACACACACACACACACACACACACACACACACACACACAATAGACAGACATATGCACACACCTCTTTGTGTAGATATCCAGTAATGTAAAGTAATGCACAATACTTGGTATATTACTGACAAGATAAATTAATTGGGGAAAACTTAATGTGGGAGATGGGTTAGTTATACCAAAGGAGATCTAAAATGGTTAGAATTCTAAGCAGCTTATCTCACAGTACACTTTCCTCATTATTGAAAAGGTGTGTGTGGTATTCTGTGTGAAACAAAGCTGATATTGAAGCTATCTGTATGGCAGCACACAGCTCATCTGTACTGCCTGAGTCTCAAATGGAAGATGCTAGAAATGGTCTTCTGGTCATACCTCCACAGAGCAGTTTTTTTTTTGGAAAGACACTATAAGTCTGCTTTAACTAATAGAGTCAGCAGTTTAGTATAATTGTAGAACCTGTTGGCTTTTCCAGTTTTGCAGCTATTTAAGCAGTTTTATTTAGTTTTTTTTTCTGAAAAAAAGTTCTAAAATAGTATCACACAATCATTTATTTTATTTATATTTTGCTCTCCTAATAATTTAGCTGCTTTTAAGTGATTGCCCTATATAGCTGGTGGAACTTATCAGTTTATGTGGTGTGTAACTACTCTCAACCTGTATCTTCTGAGTTATTAACAAGTTGAAGAAACCATCCCTGGGATTTAATATTTCCTACAAGTAGAAAGCCTTAATATGGCTTTTTTCCCACTTGCAGTAAGTGTTTGCATTTCTTATTTTTAGACCATCCTACCTCTGACATTTCCTGCTGGTGGTCAGCAATTCAGGTTAGCGGCTAATGATAATTAGCCATGGGTTCTCTCCTTGGCATGCCTGTGGCTCATGGTTTACACTACTGAGCAATTCTAGAATTCAAAAATAAGCTTTCTGTCACCTTGCTATTTACTAAACTGGTTAAATACACTATTGTGGTAGAGGGAAAGACATGTAGGTACTTCTGGATTTCATGGGGGGGGGGTTGATTTCATTAACGCAGAGTATATTTGTGCACAGAAAATAACTAGTAAACAGAAAACTGAAGCAATATGTGTACATTGTGACAACTGCGCACCCCCTATAACACAGCTAGAAGTGCAAACTCTTCTACGTAAAGTGTCACACCTTGTAGCTGTACCACCTAACAACAAATGATGAGACAATTGGACAATACTTTCTCTAATTTAAAGAATTACGGGGAAAAAGGTTCAAATATACTGTAAGAAATGTTTGCATCAGCATTAAAGAAAATGGGGTTCATAGGTTCATAGGTAAGTACTAGACCATCAGTCAGTCTGCAGACCATTTTAAGCCTAGCCAAAAAAACCTATTCAAAATTTCCCTCTAGCCTCAAGAAGGCAAGACAAGACAGACCAGGAGAGAATTGTGGCAGCCCATCCAATTATGTAGGTTTACCCTGAAGGTAGCAAAGGTGCTACTCTGTTTAACGCATAATAGAAGTTTGTTCCAACAGTGCAACAGTGAGAGATATACTGAGATATGAATCTATCCTGCTAACATGTCTTATTTATCTTGTGATGTAGATTTGGTCCCTTTAATGGAGTATTTGATGTACTATTAGTTCTGCGAAGGAATAGGAGATCAAATAGGGTTGGATTTTTCATGGCATGAAAGGCTAGACATAGATCTCCACAGAGGGGTCGGTACGAGACTGAGTATAGAGAAAGGGCTGACAGTCTGTCTTGAAAAACAAGGTTTTTGAGGCCACTGATCTTTTTAGTTAAGAAATCATAGATTCATAGATTATTACTAGACTAATGACCCGGGGAGGGGGGGGGGGGCTTTTCTAAGCCTAGACAAGGGTTCCCTAAAGAATAATGATGTCCTGTATCCAAATAGGACATTGACACCCAGGCATTTATAAGCTACCTCTGTCCATAAAGGACACGGGTGCCAGACCCGGTGTAAATTTTCTATTCCCCACCCACTGGTCCAGGTTGCACTTCAGCTGGGTAATAGATGAACTCAGATTTACATGGATAAAATCTCTGAGGTCCTTCAAGTTGTGTGATATATTTAGAAAAATGCATGCCAAAAGGTGCATTATATTCAATAATGGGTGTGATAAGATATGAGTAAAAGGGAAGATGCCTCTTTAAATTAGATGGGACTGATAAAAGGATTTGCAATCTACTGTGGAGACATGAGCATCAAATGATAAGGAACTGTTAACAAGAGTACCCAGATCCCTTACAACAGTGTTTATATTCATATTTAGAAGTCTATCACTAATGTTTGCATGGGGAATAGTGTCAAAGGCCTTGGCAAGGTCTAGATATGTTGTATGTACTCCATAACCACTAGAACCTTGTCCAGTACCCCACCCCCTCAGTTCTTCAAGTGAAGAGAAAAAAAAGATAAAAAAGGGAAAAAAGGTATTTAACTGTTCAGTATATTGTAGTGACTGGCTTACTACAGATCCATACCCCCCCGAGCTCTTCCATTAAAAAGCATAAAACAACGGGGATGTTCCTTCTACTGGCACACCATCCAGGTGGCCCAATGCACAACATGCCCTCTATCCCTCCTGCTCAGCCGTTCAGGTCCCATTTTTGTGCACTACCCCTGGCCCTCTTCCATTTTATTAAAAAATAATAATAAAATAATTTATTTTTCTTATAAACTGTAGCAAACAGTTGCTTCAGTTTATACCCTGCCTGCATGGAGCACTACAATACTCAGGTTTTAGTTAAAAAAGTGTTTTTTTTTTACTTTTAAACTGTAACAAACTGCTTGTTATATTGTAGCAAGCAGTTGCTACAGTTTAGAACACACATTCAGTGCTACAGCATTCAGGTTTGACAGCAAATGCAATACCAGATTTTAAAGGCCAGTATTGTATTAGAGATCAGAGTCAGCTGATCGTGCTCCCCCAACATTTTGCACCTAGCTAGGGCAGTTGCTCCTCTCACCCCACCCTTGCTACACTAAACCGCTATCCACTGCTTTACTTCCTTTTCAAAGAAATTAATTTGGTTACAGAGGCATGACCTTTCTTTGATAAGACCAAATTGATGAGGGGGCCTAGGGTTGACAAATTTCGATGTCCAGATTAATGAAGTCTGAGGCAATGTGCTCCACAGCTTTACATGTGAGCCTGGTAAGACTAATGGGTCTATAGTTACCAGGGTCTGTGATTGGGCCATCCTTCTCTAATGGCATTACAATAGCTGTTTTCTAGGCTTCATGAATGTAACCAGTAGAGAGGCTTAGATTAAACAGTTTAAGTAAGGGTTAAGAAAGGCCATATTTCACACTGATAATCAGGCAACCTGGTATGTTGTCAAGGCCCATGGATGAAGTATTCTTCATTTTTGAAAGGGTTGAGAGAGCTGGTTCCATAGTGGTTAAAAGGGGTGACTGAGATTGTGGAACCTGTAGAATAGCTATAACTGTGGGTGGAGTAAAATTTTCTCTAAACCTGTTAGCTAGGATTTTAGCTATTTCCTTTGTGTCAGATAGTGTAGTATTGTTGTGGACTAGCTCTGAACACTGTTGGGTATTAGTTCTTAACTTCCTGACATAGTTAAAAAACGAGTTGCGGTTATCTTTGGTTTTAGTCACTATTTTAAGTTTATACTCAGCTTTGAGCTTCCTAATAGTTCCCTTGAGCTCTTTGTTAGTTTGCTTAGAGTTAGAAGACATGAAAAGAGCAAAGATTTGGCTCTGGATGAAAGGTCTAGATAAATTTTCCACTACATCTTGCCAGAAATCTCTGTTATTAAAATAATAAACTAAGCAACCTACATCGAGGCTAAATTGTACCAAAAGACTCCAGTGGCTAGAATAATAAAAGGAGACAGCGAGGCAGTAGACAGGGAAAGTGACTTCTCTCCCCCCCAAAAATAAAAAAAACAGTAGTTCCAATAATGAAAGGTGTTAGTGTAGAAATTCACAGGTGACAGGCTGCAGTTAAGAATGCACTAAATGAAGTGGTTGCAGAAACTGAGGAAGGAACAAATGAAACACATACAGAGGGAAATGGAAAGGTGGAAGACAGTCACAAACATGTCCCTTCTATACCAAAACTGTAGGCCAGTTAGGAGCAGAAGGGAGTTATTAATGGTAAGAAAAGTAAAAATACTGAAGAAGAAGAAGGGAAATTGCCAGTACCCTGGTGGAAGAAAAATGAATTTCATGAGTTATCTTTTTTAATGCAGCACAATATGGAAACCATGTCCAGTGAAACCATACTAGATTCCAGAAACCCAGTGCCAAGCAGTCATGGAAAAGGTGCAGAAAATACTCAAAGCTGGGGTCACAGAAGAAACTCAAGTGCATTTAGTAGTCTAAATGTACTGGTCCCAGAGCCTATAAAGTTTTGCAGTGACATCAAAAAATTAAGTAGCATATCTAAATTTGATTCATATCCCATTCCCTGAGTAGATGAACTGTTGGAAAATGTAGTCAAGACTAGATTTCTATCCATTTTGGACCAAACCAAAACCTATTGTTTCCTACAGGAACCAGGGTAAAATCTATAGAACACAGTGTGTTTCAGAAACTCTTGTAGTATTGCTCCAGCAGTTTGTATAATTCTAGCTGTAGACGGACCTTTCAACATAAAGTCCATTAACTGTACATTTTCAGTGAATCCAGAAAGATCCCCTTTTTTGCAGAAATCCACTAGCCATCCATACAGCTAAGTTTAATGTCCAAATCCATCATCTGTCAGTTCATTCATCATGGCAGGTCATCCTTTTTTCTCAATGTATGTCTCTTAATATCTTCATTCTCAGAGTATATCTTATTTAATAGCCATTCAGACATCTGTGGGTACTGTCTGGTTTTGTATCCATATGTGGGCACTGGCCTGATTTGTATGCAACCATGGGTAATAGTCTTATTTTGTATGCATCCATGGGCACTGGCCTGATTTTCTATCCATTTGTGGACACTTGTCTGTTTCTCTGTCTGTCTCTGTGCACTAGTCTGATATAAAACGTTACTGCATTACCAGCCAAAATCCATTTTTCATATCCATTCTCTGCCAGCAATGATATTCTGTTTGATTGTATATACAAAAGTAGATTATACTTGATTGCATGCATAAATAAATGACTGTTATTTTTAGTTTTCATTATTTGTCTCTGGTACTTAAGCCTTGTCTTTTAAGCTAGCTGTGTATCAGTCTATCACTTTAACTGTACAACTGCTTCCTTCACTGAACTAATAGATATTACTATACCCAATTTTACTTTTAATTTTATCCCTACTGTCTCTGACCTGATCCATGTTTTTCTGTGACCTCATATATGCTCAAACAATGCACTTCATGTGGTACAGATCATGTGTTGCACCTTATGTACTCTGATACAGACGTCTGATTTATGTATGAATTGTTTTTGATACATTTGGAAACAGTCTAGTATTAAGGAGCAAATGTTACATTCCTGTAAATTTCTGGATTGCTTAAGCACGGTAAGAACGTTTTTGAAGAAAACTGTTGATGCATTTCACATTAGCTTATTAATAATGAATGGACCTGCTGGTAATATATGTTTTTTTTCATTTGTTAATTTGATAAACCCACTAGATTCAAGTGTCACTTTTTATGGTAGCTTGGGAGCTCTGTTTGCTTAAGCAATGTGTTCAGACTCACACGGTAGACAAATGGAGTGAATCAGATACAGAAGTATAAGATGACACTCAGTAGTAGTTCATACCCTTAAACCTATAAGATTATAGGAAGTTACTAGGTTATTGGCCCTGAGGCCGTTACAAGCCATGCCAAGAATATAGCCCATGTTCCAACAAGTCCACTGAACAGGGATCTATTTGTCATTACACATCTCTGGTACGCTTATCTGGAAAATAATGATAATATTTATATGTCTATAAAATGAAATGTGTGCATAAAAGGTTTCTTTCCACAAATTACTTGGAAAATATAGCTGTTAGCATAGCCTGTTTTTTATTAAAAGCATTTGACTATATTTCGTCATTCAGAGAGTACTTGCACATCTAACTGCTATATCTACCCATTTGTCTGTTGTGTGTCCTTACTTTCCCGCTTCTTTTCTTTATCCTCTTTTTGTCATAGTTTTGTTCAAACTCTTTACCTAAACATATGGGCATGACTTCATTACCAACTGTTGCATTTTTAATATCTGAAGTATCATGGACAACACCAACACAAAAAGATATTTCACAGAGACTGGGGAGAAGTTTGCTACATCTTTATTTGCCACTTGATCTTCCTTAAAGGAAGCACACATCCACATGGCTATGTGTAGATGCTGCAGTTAGGTTTACAAATCTTACTGCCCCTGCTCCAAGCTGTCCTCTGGCTTGTTTCCTAGTGGTGTGATGGTTGGCCAGACCTTGTGACCCCCACAATCTAATGGTGGTTCCAGTGCTTTCTCTGTTGGCCAAGGAGCTTCTAGCTGGGGCAGCATAACCTGACTCATCTCCCTCAATGTCTAGCTGGGGCAACTGGCTCACCTCCCTCTTTGTCTAGCTGGGGCAACAAAACTTGGCTCACCTCCCTCTATGTCCAGCTTCTGTAGCATAACCTGGCTCACCTCCCTTTATGTCCAGCTTGGGCGGCATAAACTGGCTCACCTCCGTCAGAGTCCAGCTGGGGCAGCATAACCTGGCTCACCTCCCTCAGTATCATAGCAGAAGTTTAATTTTCTTTGAGGCCATCTACCTGGAAATCCTTTGTATTTGTACAGATGTTTCTTGGATATTCACTTCAGCACATGTGCAGACCTGGAGCGTTGTGGTTAACAAACCTGCAGTGTCCCAGTGGCAGATTCAACTCTGTTTACCTGGTATGTAAATCAGTTTATGTTGCAGCCCTAATAGCTGGTACTGAGTCATTTACTAGTTCCCTACAGATCCTATGGCACTAGAGGTGAATAATAAGCATTCATCTGTAAAGTCCCTTCATTCAGGGCAGAAAATAAAGTTTTAAAGTTTAGCAGTGAACTATACATTTCCTTTCTGTAAGAATGGTAGAAAGAATTTATCCAGCTAGGTACTTCTGAACAACTTCTTCCGTGCCATAAAAATGGAGACTAACAACCTCTGTATTTCAAGTAACAAGATGGCAGCACCAAAAATTGGACAAAAAGAACAACAGTAAATATCAATCATTGTTTTACTTGGGTCTTGTTTATTATTCTAGCTAGTTTTGCAACAAAAGTACCTTCAAGGTGTATACTTCTACCTCAGGTAACACATTTAAATATAACACTAATTATGGTTGATACGTTTAAATATAGCACTAATAATTGTATGCTTAGGCATCACACATTTCATGATGTAATTTATTTTCTTAATAATTTGGCAGTTAATACAGTTCCATTTCCATGTATTTGTATTAAGTTTCTGTTACATTATAATTAAATTCTCTTAGTTAAACCATTAGCTCTCAAAAGCCAGCAATACATTTCAGAAAAATGTACAGACTAGCTGTGTAAACAGATATGATTATGTAATAATTTCACATGTGGTTTAAAGTTAAATATCTTATTTAACCTCGATTGTGTAAGAGGAGCTGCTTCAGTACTTCATTTATTTCTGTCTCCCATAATTTATTACATGGGTTTTCACCCTAGTTTTCTAGAGTTAATGTTTCAAATTCGAAAAAATGCTTACTGTGCATCTACATATTTGTGTATTTGCTAAGTTCATTCATTTGTCTTACAGTAATATTTTCAGAGATTAAGATTTCCCTTAATAAAATAAACCATGTCTACAGCACCAGCGTAAATTGTTTTCTTAGCATTGAATTTCATGTAAAATTTTTTTAAACTCCTTTATTCTCACAAGTGTGGTAAAGCACTGCACTGCCACATTATGATACAGGGCCTACAAGTGAACCTTACTAAAATCAGGAAGACAAATCATTTCTGCCTATCTTAATTTGTCATAAGAATTACAGCTGTATCAAGAAACACAAATGCTTACAAAATTGATACAATTTCAGAAACCATTCACTGAAGGTGTTTGAAATGACACTTGATAGAAATTTCTAGGCCCAGTTTAGTCTTCACAGATGTAAATAACAGACTTTTTAGAAGATCTTCCAACAACTGACAAATGAATACAGATATCAAACACACCATTTTTTACTACACAAAAATTTACATTTTGTCGTGTGAATGTGCTCTTTTTTCTAAATACACTGACAATTATGTACATAAGTGATCCTACCATTGCAAAGTACATCTGTTAAGGTAATGGTGGATGCAGTCTATAAACTAATATCAAGCCTGAGCTATCAGGAAACAGCACAGGTAGTACAATGTTAAAACAAACAGTTTATGGTTCAGTCCTAACTTTCTGTCATGGTGTGCATGGCGGCAGCATATTCTCCTCATGTCTATGTGGGTATTCTGTTTCCTTCAACCTCCTAAAATGTGCTGTTTGATTAGGGACACTAAAATTATTATATATTTATATGCTCTACTTATCCTCGCTCTTCTGATCCAAGTTGGGGCTGAAGAGCTCTGCACTTAACTCCAGGGTCCTGTGTTCAATCCCAACATCTGGTTACTGTTCGGAGTTTCCATATTCTCACTTTGTCTATATTGTTTATCTCTAGTTTCCTCCCACCTCCCAAAAACATGGTGGCTGAATGGCTACAGTAAAATTGTCTCTGTACTCCTTAATGTGTTTACTCTTGTCCTTGTGGTCCTGGTTATGTCTGAAAAGGTCTATGGACAGCACACTTACCAGGTTAAGAAATGTTTAAAAAAAATAAATAAACATCATTAATGGAAATCTGTCACTGAACTGAAGTAGAAGACTGCTGTTATTATCCAGTCTATAAACTGAGTAATAGCACAGTCTTGAAGTCCTTTGGTTTCTGAAGTTGCCTTTCAAACTTCACTGATATGTTGAAACTGCTGCTTGTACTTAATTATTCATTCAGAAGAGACAACTGTGGGCTCATTCAATGTGAGCAGTTAATCTGTAACAAGCTTGAAAAAGAATTTAATTATTTCAGGGTACCTGATTTGGGTTTGGGATTTGAATTAAGTTGTGGGGTCTAAGTAGAAAAAAATCTATTATAAAATGTTTAATTTTTTTCTTTATTTATCTCTCACTTAGGACTGCTCATTCCCCTTCCTTTGGGTGATAGCCAGTCCCAGAACACCATCATTCAATGAGCCATTGTAGGTTATCTATTGTTAATCTAATTTCCTACCCATGCCGACTGATATGCCAGCTCATTAACTTAATGGCTTGTAATTACTCATTTTTGTCAGGAAGACATGTGTGGTTCTGTGCATGCCCTCACCCAGAAGACTACAGCTCCTCAGGGGACTGCTGTGTTTACACAGCTTGGAACCAGCACACGTCCCTGGTCCATTTACTGCATATTCTTCTCCCATTTATCTTTTACAGCAAGTGACACTGCAGCAGACTGTGGCATCACCTTCCTCCCAGCATGGGTGAGATAATATCTTCCCTTCAATGGTAAGCATTTGAAATGTCTGGACCCACTAGAGCAAATGGTAAGCATTTGAAATGTCTGGACCCACTAGAGCAAATCCCAAAATACAGAGACTGAATGGCTGGAAGAACGGACTTACATATACAAAGTCTGAGATCCCATTTCCCTTTTCTCTGAGATATGGCGATTTCAGAGGTGGTATATATAAGTTCAGGAGGTGTGGGGGCTTGACCCCCTGCAAAAAAAAGTTTTGAGGAGAAGAGCTATTTCTTGAGATTTGATTTTCACCAGGTTTTTGGTCATTTTTCTGGTTTCTAGGCACTTCGCATTTCGAGTGCCAACATTTCAATAGGGAGCCCTGTTCCCTTCCGGCCCACCCCTCTGAGTGACTCCTTCACTGTGTAAGCCACTAATCAAATTCAAATCATCTGGATCATAGTCTGGGCCCCATTTCTTCACTCTATGGAAATAGGCACAAAGTGTTTAATTTTTCTCTAAAAAGTATAGTTTTGAATTGTGCATGTATGTTCTTCCAGTTTTAGTCCTATAAAAATGAAAGAGAAAACTTATATGCATTTTTTATATGTGTAACAACTAATAACAATCAAAGTCAAGAAATAATAGCAGCTGTCGAAGTCAAGAAATAGTCTTGTAAAGGGGCAGTCAGATACCAGATTGAAAGCTGAGTAAATACATTTTATATTTGTTTCCAGGTGTTACCTGGTAACACAAGGAACTTATTCAAGTTGCTTGGAGTTACAGACCATGTTGCCCTTCCATTTCCAAAATATGAAATAGCGTCTCCCATAATGAAAAACAAATTAGCTAAGAACACTTACTAACAAATTACTAGCAACTTCAAATAGAAGCTCACCGAAGGGTTAAAATGTTTTCATTTATACTTATAAACGTTCTTATGAAAAATGATTCTGATTCAGCATGATTTGACCTGGCTAGTGGTTATTTTTTTACCATGGATGTGTCAAGATACGTTTGATGTGGAACATCAGGGAGGAGGGACTTTATAAGACTCAAAATGAGGAATATATGCAGAGCTAATAAGTAAAAGAATTTGCATTTCTGTGACTTTTTGCCCTTATATATATATATATATATATATATATATATATATATATATATATATATATACTGCTTTATTAGAAGTTCTAAAATATAACCCACTTTAGAGTCAATATGCAGTAAGGTTTTTAAGTGAAACCACACCACATTTCCGACAAGATATTTTATCTACAATTTCTTCCCCAAAACTTTAAGTGCTCACCCTATATATATATATATATATATATATATATATATATATATATATATATATATATATATATATAAATATATATATATATATATATATATATATATCTATATAAAACACAGCAAAATGCATAATTCTTAAATTGGTTTTGGACAAACCAGACCACGAAGTATAACATTTTTGGAACTGTATGTGCTATGCTTTAATTATATGCAAATGTGAAGCCCTAACCCTTACAAAATGGTATTTTAATGTCTGGGTACTTAACATTTTTTCAAGGATTTAAGTGCAAAAACCTACTTTTCTCCTTTGTACGACACATATACAGCTCAATGATAAGTGGTCTATAAACAAAACCCTATGAATGTACCAGCGACCTAGCATGTCATTAGTCTCTCAACTGTGCTCTCTATTGCCAGTACTAAGCTCTTGACTCATGCAATCAAAGAATCAGAAAGTAGCAAATGCTATACCTTGAAAAAAGCATCAACTAGCACTGTACAAGTATGCTATTAGACTGGCTTTGTTATCAGAGGTTTCACCTTGTTGAAGCATTTCATTTGATTTTCAGTACAGCACGGATGCTGCTAAAAAAATAGAGACAGCGTGCTGTTTCTGTTGCTGTACAAAACTGCCGAAAGAAATATATTCCAGCTTTTATTTTCTGCACTAATCTTTCCAAAAAATCGCAAACATGTCAATGGTAGCACACAATATTCCAGGAAACTGTATTTCTAAACTGTCTTAGAACTATAAGCAAACAATAAACAGGGTGAGTTAGGAGTCGTGCGCCTGAGGACTGACTTCAAAATTCAAGTATGCTGACTGATTTGCATCACTTTGTCTTCATGACTAATTTATTCACTGATGACGATAAGAGAACAAGCATATCATGAACTTGAACATTATGTTTCTAATAGGTAAAATGAGAAGAATCACAGCCATACAAGTCGTAGACTTCTACATGGAACTAAGTCAAGTTTCACAGTCATTTGACCTCCACACTTCCAAACATACATGAAGAATGCAGTCTGCTTCTGTTTGTCCATGCTTTAAAAAAAAGCAGTTCTATTACAGTAATCTAGAGGTATGGGTTCATTTATCTTATAGGGTTTGCTACAAATGCATGTATGCTAGTAGCTTATAACACACTTGCTCACTGCCATTTGCTCTAAACAAGTGTCTTAACTATCAATTACCTGTCTTATTTAATTACCTAACCCTCATACCATCCAATCCTGAAGTTGAAACTTAACCCTAAAACTCCCCTCCAGTTGATTAAACCTGAGGTTCCCAATCACTACCTAACCTAAAACTTCACTTCTCCTCTGTAAACCTAAAATCCCTGATTGCTCCCTAAACTTATAATTCTACTTCCTATCTCAATGCCTGAAGTCCTGATTACTCCGTAAACTTTCTTTCTCCTAAAACTAAACTCCAGTCCTAAAATCCCTGATCGCTGCCTAAACTTATAATTCCATTTCCCGTCTCAATGCCTGAAGTCCTCGATCACTCTGTAAACTACCCCTCTCCTAAAACCGTGGTGGTGCAGCAGTTAGCGTTGTCGCCTTACAGCAAGAGGTTCTCGCATTCGATTCTTGGCTGGAGCGCTTTCTGTGTGGAGTCTGCATGTCCTCCCCGCGGTCGAGTGATGTTAAAGACATGCAGGTAGGTGCGAGCATGAATGGGCATGCCTTCGTTGAAGGTTGGATGTCGGGCTGGCAACTCGGCACTGTAAAAATCCACTGCTAATCATGAGCGGACCAGAGTTCCACTGTGGCGACCCCTGACTGGGAAAAGTCGAAAGTCAAATCCCCTAAAGTTTAACATATAAAAAAATCAGACTTTACTTTGACATGTTCAGAGAAAAAAAGAGGAGTAAGACAGTTCATGGCATGCTTTGAGGACCTCTGATGGTCCTCTACACATGATGCCTAGCTGAGATGGTCACCTAGGTAAGGATGTATGTGTACCACCTCTATTTTCAAATGGGCAAACATTGGACCCAGGCACTTAGTGAAAATCCTAACAAAACTAGATAAGCCAAGGGAAAGAGATGTGACCTAGTAATGATCTTTCCTTGAAGTAGAGGTAATGTCTGTGATCATTGTGAATAGCTATGCCAAATGTCATTCAGATCCTGTGTGACCAACAGTGCACTTGAAAACAGAATGAGTAGCAAAGACTGGGGATGAGGTGGGTTAACATCTTCATTTTGGCTAGCCTCAGGAACTTATTTGACCTTGATAAGTCTAAAATGAGTCTCCACGCCTTGTCTTTCTTTTGTATTGGATGGATCTGGAATAAAAACCTCTTCCTTGCTCCTCTTGAGGTTACCAAAATAGGTCTTTCCAACTGAATCTGGTCTAGGAAACTGGTGA
The DNA here is from genome assembly GCF_019279795.1 of Protopterus annectens. Lineage (NCBI taxonomy): Eukaryota > Metazoa > Chordata > Ceratodontiformes > Protopteridae > Protopterus > Protopterus annectens. The sequence goes on along the minus strand of NC_056747.1, from coordinate 305,355,226 downwards.
CATTCCCATAAAAAGGATGAAAGGTTTTGAACTCAATTTGTATCCTATTTGGAATAATCTCATCTATTTGTCATAAATCAGGCTGAAGTGGTTCTCTTTAAAATGGGACATCCTGTCTCACCATTAGACAAGAACACTGAGAGAATGCAGGGAGATAAAGGTTTGTAGGTTGATATATGACTACTATGCACTTAATCTGCAGAACACTACAAGTCTAGCCAAAAATAAAAAAAATAAAAAAATCATTCAAAAGTTTCCTCCAGCCTCAAGGAGGCCAAGACAACATAGACTGGGTGCTGAATTTGAGGCTCCCCATTCATTTGTCTAGGTTTACTTTGAAGGTAACAAACTTTGCTTGACATGTAGTTTAAGTTTGTTCTGGAGGTGATGTATACATTAGAATATGGACCAACCTGCCAAAATATCCTATTTATATTTTGATGAAGGGTTAGTTCCCCATTCATGTATTTGAGGTACCATTTGTTCTGTAAATGAATAGGAGGCCAAAGAGAGTTGGATCTTTCATGGTTCAAAGGGTATCCATGTAGGAGTTTGTAAGAGACTCAATACAGAGACAGGGCCCATGGAAGAGGTGTTCTTAGCTTTTGTGAGGCTGATAGAACTTGCTCCATAGTAGTAAAAGGGGTGGCTGGGATTGGTGAAGTCTGTGGAATAGCTATAACTGTGGGCGGAGAAAAATTTGAACTAAATTTGTCAGCTCCGATATTAACAATTTCCTGTGGGTTGGTATAGGAAAACTGACCATTTTTCTCTTGTGGGGAAGATTGACTCATGTCTTCCTCCCCTGCCATGTTGCCTACCTCTTTCTCTTCCACCTCTCCAAGCTTACGTTTATTCAGTTTTCCTTTTTTGCTTAAGCTGGTCAGCTTTAGACCACTTTCAGTAAATCGGTTTACTATGGTAGTTGCTGCCTACATCTTAGAAGAGATGGGTGATACAGCTGCTTTACTGACTCCACTGTTTGCCTTTTTCTTACAATTTGTTTTAAAAAATCTATTAGGAAGAAAGGCCAAATCATTTTTCCCCAGAGAGGCATCCATCAGCTACTCTTTTACATCTTTTTGCCTGAGCTGTATTCTTAATCAATCATGTCCAATAAATGCAATATATGTTGATACTACTCTGCTACAATCCTCATCTGCTTTAGAACTGCACTTTGTGGAATGCTTCTCCACTCTGGAGACTGTTTAGATTAATCTGCATGAACCTTTTATCACAAAGTCATGTGTAATCTCTGTTTCTACATCTTCTATTTCCTTGATGACTTACCCTTATGCTTGGCAATGCTTAGCTGGTAATTTATAACTACAAAACCCAAGGTGGACAATGTTTATATTGTCCTCCAAGAAGGACCATAGGTTCTGCTGCCTTATTGATTGATGGTGATTGTATTAAGTCCTGAGGCAAGATTAGAACCCCTTGAAGCTTCAAAGACACTACTGTAGGCTCTGCAGCACGGTTGTTATATAAGTATTCATATGCATTCTAAGCCCTGTAAAGTCTCTTTGGCCATTTTAGGAGTAAGTAGACAGGAAACAGGCTTCAGGGGGGCTACCTCAATGCAATCTTAAAGGTCTGAAACACCAGAGAATGCCAGGTGCCTTGGTTCTTCTATGCTCAGTAGACCTAAATAACTCTTTTTCAACATCAAAAATTCCTTGCAACCCAATTTGACATGCTCCCTCATGAGTTCAATGCTTCTGTAAAGGAAACATCTTTGGGAGGGAAGCTCAGTTAAGCTCGTTCCCTGTAGTCAGAATCATAAGCAATACATGAGAAAATTTGTGAGGACAATGCTAGGCCCTGTCCTTTTATTAAGTCATAATTCGAGAAATCTGGAGGGGATTATTTGCATTCTTTTTAGAGGAAGGACCCCCAAAAATGGAGTGGATGGGGTGGGAGTTAATACTCTGCCAGGTTGGTATATATTCCTAGGGAAACCTGTTCTAATCAACCATGGCTAATGCAGATGTTGGTTGCTGGTGTCTGGTTCTCATGTATCAGACCAGATTCAAAGGGCAAGGTTGGTTCCTTCTGTCAAGGGAAAGCTTTCTCTGTTATCTTTTCTTTTTAAGTTAGTTTCTTAAAATGCATGTACTAAAATAGTAGGCAAGTCTCTACCTCTACTAAATGAAGAGGCATAGATGAAATCCTTAAGCAATGGGCCTCCTCAGAGCAAGTGTCGGGCATGGACACCTTGTGCTCCTTGCTGGATGGCTGTGCATTAGCATGAGTTGAGATCCCACTGTCTGTCTCTAAAGGGGTCATGGCAGGTGAGACTTTAGAAGAAACTGTCTGAGCAACTTGGGATGCACAAGTAAAACCTCGCAAGGTCTGATGCCATCATACTCGGCCAGGGCTGGTAATGCTCACTGCTGACAGTTTTATTTGTGACTAATTTGTTGAGCATCTCCATCTTTCTAACCCTCTGTACTTAGTTCGATTCCTGCTGTGCCTTAGGTTTCTGGGTTTGGGCAAGCATCCCCACATTAGAGCATCAGGCTATTTGTGCTCCAAGTAGGCTATTAAAAAAATTACACCTACCCAAGAAACATCATCTTTGTGAAAGTAAC